>NW_017672807.1:145723-146180 GCF_001879085.1 Nicotiana attenuata
GGGAGATGGGGGGAGGCTGAAATTTTTTATGTATAGCGCTCTTTGAATGCGCGATATACACTTTTGAATTATTGTTATGTCAGTTAACTTATTGGTGGGCCCACAAACAGGTATAGCGCGACATTTTTTTACGTTATAGGTATAGCGCGTAGTTTCTTTACGATATACCTGTCAGTCAAATCGTCAGGGGGTATAGCATTTTAATTCTTTGCGCTATACCTTAACGGCAAAAGTTACCGTTAAGGTATAGCGCGGGTATTTTGGCGTTATATATAGAAAGGTAACTTTTTTTTTCTTACACTTATTAACGTCACATTTGTCCAAAAAGACAATAAAAAAGTCCCGGAGTCATCGGATATTTACCTTTTTGTGGATAAAGAATCAGGGACGAATCTATTAAGGGCCGAGGGGGTAGTACGCCACCCGCAAGCTTCGGTAGAAATCATATATATATATA
>NW_017672807.1:146261-167804 GCF_001879085.1 Nicotiana attenuata
TGTTTGGATATAGCTGTTTAATCTAGCAGGCATTTTGTTTAACCATAGTTAGTCTTGACCAAGGTAATAGGGCCAGGTTTAATGTGATATAGGTCAGTAATTACAGTACAGTTAAAGGGTAATTTGGGCATTGAAAAGGGTAGTTTAATCAGATTTGGTAATTGTTGAATTGAAGTAAGGATAGAATAGGAATTGAAATGGGTATAGACCCTTCTAGAGTGGGCTTTAGTATAGATTTCAATAAAACATGTGTAGTAACTTGTAGTACAAGTCAGGAAGTAAGGGGCAAGAATAGAATTAAAATAGGGAGTAAAGGGTGAAATTAAAAGTTGAAGCAGCCCTAGTAACTTGCCTATAAAGGCAGTGTTACTTGGAGCTGAAGAGAGATTTTTTTTGGGGGAAGAGGAAGAAAAAAAAAGGCATAAAAAAGACTAAAAGTTTCTGCAACTCTGGGCAGCAAAAAAAAACTCCCAGAAACACCATTACATTGAAGTCTCTTAGATCAATTTTGAGTTTTAGCCTTTGCATTCAAGTTCTTAGCTTAGATTAAAGATAAAATGACTTGAAATTCTTGCTGTTTGGTTGGCTGAAGTTCAGAAATTTTCTTCGACCTGTTTCAAGCCTACTTAGGTTCATTTGGGCTTTAGTGTTGGTCCTTTACTGGTGTTATTTGTTTGAGTCAGTCCCTGGTTTTTGGGGTTCGAAAATTGCTGTTTCCTGCTGAACTTTGCATCTGTTCATACACTGCTGCAGCTGACCTCTCCTTCTCCTCATTTTGATTCCATTCCAGGTACCTCTTTAACTTCAAGTGTTACGAGAAGAATTAGATCAGCCATGTACGAATGCCTTTGAAGTTCAATGATAAACAAGCTGTTACACGAATGTTTGATTGTGTTTATTTGACTTCCTGATTTTTGGCGTAGCAATACCTTTGACAGTATTTAATTGTATTAATTGGACTTTAGATTGGTTTGTAATCGAACTCTATGGACTATTATTTTGTTTGTCAACTATAGCTTAGTCGATTCCATATTTAGGTTCCTATATTAGTTTGAAATCTAAGCCGGATCCAAGTATTGACTGAGAGTAACCGTAAAATTAGTCATGTTTGCTTATATTTCCTATAAAATGAATCAAATTACTAGCTCGAATGCCAGGTTTAAGTGTGAAGTTTCCTGCAAAAAGAAAATTTGCCTTTCAATATAGTAATATCCTGAGTTCAATTGTTGATGTTGAATTTTTAGTGCACATTTCTTATGAGTCTGAATTAAATCTCAACATTGGTTTATTAGTAGAATTTGAAATTAAATCAACTCAAAGTTGGCTAACCATAATAACTGGACTGTCCAGGCCATAAATTGGGCCTAATATGATCCGGCTGTGCATCGCTGGGCCCAGTACTTTAGCCTTACAGTTAACCTTGTTCAATTAATCCCATGGGGAGTCTGATCTCGAATTTCAGGTTTTGCTAGATGTCAATTTGGTCCTGCTTGCTGAATAAGCTCACTGTTTGATGGACTCTCGTCCAAAGTGTGCTGAAAGTCGTCACTGTGGAATTGGTTTAGAGGCCCTACTCCGTAGTTTAAAATAGTATAAAATTTGGGCTTTCAAGTTAGGTAGTGGGTTCAAATTAAAAGGCTTTGTCCTTTTGTTTGAATCCGGACTTGAACTTGAAGCCCGAATTTCATATCATTAGTTAATTAGGGCCCGTTTAGAGACAACACTGTAATAGAAAATCATAGTTCTCTTTTAGGATGGCCTTTAAATAAAACATGAGATGAGCCTCGCCACATAAAACATGAAATTGCGGGGCCCTCATTAAATACTATATTAAAATATTTCAGAGATTCGGAGATGCCATTTAGCGAATTTTCATGGTTTCCCGCAAAGTTAATAAGACGCTAGCCACTGTAGGCGCGCTTTTAATAATATTACTTTCCTAAACTCGAGTATGCATTTCATGCAACTCAAATCCAATCCCAAAACGTTGAATAAGAGGTGTTGAGGATCCGGGTGCATTTCATGTGACGTGATCCAAAAACACGCTCTTAAACGCGTTCACTTTCGTAAAAAATAACTAAAAATGGTAAATGATCTTAAAAATTGGAACATGTATTAAAATCAGATTTCAGCCATTTATAATAATTTAAGCGACCGTGCTAGAACCACAGGATCCGGGGGTGCCTCACACCTTCCCTCGGGTCAACAGAATTCCTTATTCAGAATTTCTGGTTCGCAGACTCCAATTGGGAAGTCGAATTTTTCCTCGATTTGGGATTTAAATTAAATCGGTGACTTGGGACACCAAAAGCCAGTCCTTTTCCAAGTGGCGACTCTAAAAATAAATAAATAATCCCATTTCGAATAATATCACTTTAAATGGAAAAACTCCCTTATACACTATCCTTCGGGGTAGGTGTGTAAAAAAGGAGGTGTGACAGCTCTGGCGACTCTTGAATCCAGCTAAATGTGCTTTCGGAGTCCCATCAGGCAAAGTCCTGGGTTTCATAGTCAGCAGGAGAGGCATCGAGTTAGATCCAACAAAGATAAAGGCCATTCAAGAATTACCTCCCCCAAGAACTAAGAAGGATGTGATGAGCTTGTTGGGTAGGTTAAATTATATCAGTCGATTCATCGCTCAATTGACCACCACCTGTGAGCCCATATTTAAACTGTTGAAGAAAGATGCGGCAATCAAATGGACATCCGAATGTCAAGAGGCCTTCGACAAAATCAAGGAGTATTTGTCAAACCCTCCAGTGTTGGTCCCACCGGAGCATGGGCGACCTCTCTTTTTGTATCTGACAGTGTTGGAAAATTCTTTTGGTTGTGTCCTCGGGCAGCATGATATAACTGGGAGAAAAGAGCAAGCAATTTACTATCTGAGTAAGAAGTTTACCAACTACGAGGCCAAATACACCTTGTTGGAAAGAACATGCTGCGCTCTGACGTGGGTTGCTCAAAAGCTGAGACACTATCTTCAAGCCCACACCACTTATCTAATAACCAGGTTGGATCCTTTGAAATACATATTCCAGAACCAATGCCCACTGGGAGGCTAGCAAAATGGCAAATCTTGCTCACGGAATTCGACATAGTCTTAGTTTTATATTTTTATATTATAATTGTACATAATTTTAGAAGAAAGAATTAGTTTTAGGTTGGTTTATCCCGTTTTTATAAATCTTATAGTCCATCTTTTTAGTCTTTGGCCCAAAATCCCTAGCCCATAATTCCTAGGCCCATACTCCTAACCTAATCCCTACCCTATATAATACTACCTACACCATAAACACACCGGAGGCAACAAATAACGCCGGGGATATACACTGAAAAAGCGCCGCAATTTCTCAAAAAAGGACCCCCACCTTCTTTTCTGATCTTCTTCTTCAAGTCCACCACGAAGCTGCCTGGAAAACATCTCCATTCCACGCCAAATCCCTCCCTGAAATCCCACGAAATCATCTCCCAATTCATGTCAAAATTCAGTGAAAACCAAACTTAACAACCCCCATTCATGTAAGTTATGAGGTCTAAATCCCCATTTTTGTTGGGCATTGTTTCAGTTGGAGATTCCGGGTAAACTCAAAGGTCGCCGGCGGCCTCTGGCGCTGCTGCGTTTTCTGGTTGAGTCCATGTCTGTTAGTCAAGCGTCGAAATAGTGTTGTGAATAAATTTGTGTTTCATCGGAAGTTCAGATTCGAGGTCGCCGGAGGCGTCGAGGTACTGTCCGTTGGTTTTCCGGTTCGATTTTTACTAATTTCGTTTGAAGCTGGGTCGATTTCTGACTGTAATTGTCGCTTCGTTTCAATCCGTGTAATTGCTGCACTTCAATTAATCGGAAAGCTAATTTTCAGGTGCATATCTTCTTTTTTTCTCGTGAACTTTATGGTTGAAATATAATATGAGCCAACTGTATAATTTTGAAAGTGCTCGTGGTTAGGTTCGAGCATTGAGCTTGGTGTTGATTCAGTAATTTAAGTGTTTTCAGCTGGTTTGTATGTGTAATGGGCTATATGTTTCTCCTTTATTTTCAATTATACTTTTGAAGTATTAAGATATTTTGGAGCTACTATGACATCTAGGGAAGATGATGCCTCACGAACCATAGAAATCTGTTAAGGGGTCATTCACTAGCTCAATAAAAACATAGAGTGCAATTGACCTTTTCTTGAAGGATAAACCGTGTTTTTGTTTAATTATGATGGCATACATGATCTGTAAGTTTTCCAAAGAGTAGCAGAACATCCCAATGTCCCAATCACGAAACCCTTATGAGAATAAATTTGAATTTAGTAGTTCGCTAATTAAATTATCACGGCTACAGGTACGGTTCCCGTGATGTAGTTGTGGTATTAAATTTCGAATTAGTTTTAATAAGGATATCCATGGTTCGTTTGATTTGAGGCGTGCTATTAGGCCCAAGACTGCCATAAATCAAAAGCCCTTCAAAGTTACATAGGAATATGGGAAATTAATTCACAAATATAAATTTGGGTTTCAAATTAGGTGGCGGGTTGAAATTAAGAGAGTCTTCCCTTTTGTTTGAATTCGGACTTGAACTTGAGGCCCGAATTTATAAATGCGAATTAATTAGGGCCCTTTTAGAGACAACACTGTAATAGAAAATCATAGTTTCTTTTAGGATGGCCTTTAAATAAAAATGAGACGAGCCTCACCGCACAAAACATATAAATTGCGGGGCCCTCATTAAATGCTTATATTGAAATACTTAGAAATTCGGGACGTGCCATATAGCGAAGTTTTCATTGCCTCCCGCAAAGTTAACAAGACGCTAGCCACTTTAGGCGCGCTTTTTAATAATTTTACTTTCTTAACTACGGGTGTGCATTTCATGCGACCCATATCCAAATCCCAAAACGTTGAATAAGAGGTGTCAAGGATCCGGGTGCATTTCATGTGACGTGATCCAAAAACATGCTCTTAAACGACGTTCACTTTCATAAAAACTAATTAAAAGCGGTTAAACAATTCTAAAATTGCAATAGGATAACATGTATAAAAATTAGATTTTAGCCAATTATAATAGTTTAAGCGACCGTGCTAGAACCACGGGATTCGGGGGTGCCTAACACCTTCCCTCGGATCAACAGAATTCCTTATTCAGAATTTCTGGTTCGCAGACTCCACTCGGGAAGTCAAAATTTCCTCGATTTGGGATTCAAGATAAACCGGTGACTTGGGACACCAGAAGCCAAACCTATCCCAAGTGGCGACTCTGAATTGAATAAATAATTCCATTTCGAATAATGTCACTTTAAATGGAAAAACTCCCTTATATACTTCCCTTCGGGGTGGTGTGTAAAAAAGGAGGTGTGACAAATCCTTCTCAAAATTCTACCCCAGTTTCTTAACTGATTTCTGACCGTCTGACACATGTTGGCGTCGGCTGGACTTGCTCCGGAATTTTGAGGGTCCTCCTCAAAATTTTGCCCCAGTTTCTGATTTTGGGGAAAATGGAAATTTCATTATGATATGACCGAACCCATAAGGTTGCCTACGTATCCCCTCTTAAATGGGAATCAGGTCAAGCGTAGTTCAATTACATCAGATGAGGAAATGTAAATAATCTAAGCATAGTATCTCTTGACTGCGTCTGAATTGATTGGTTTTGGCCAGATTTCTCCATCCATTTCTGCAAGTATGAGTGCTCCTCCTGTCATCACCCTGTGAACAATGTACGGGCCTTGCCAATTGGGAGAAAATTTCCCTTTGGCTTCATCTTGATGCGGGAAGATCTTCTTCAGCACCAGTTGTCCCGGTGCAAATTGTCTCGGTTTGACCCTTTTGTTGAAAGCTCTGGACATTCTATTCTAATAAATTTGACCGTGACACACTGCGTTCATCCTCTTTCCATCGATAAGGGCCGATTGTTCATAGCGACTCCTTATCCACTCTGCATCGCTGAGTTCAGCTTCCTGTATGATTCTTAAAGAAGGAATCTCCACCTCGGTTGGGATGACAGCTTTGGTACCATAAACCAACATGTAGGGAGTTGCCCCGGTTGATGTGCAAACTGTAGTGTGGTATCCCAATAAAGCAAAAGGTAGCTTCTCGTGCCATTGTTTGTGGTTTTCTACCATCTTCCTTAGTATCTTCTTGATGTTTTTGTTGGCGGCTTCTACGGCTCCATTCATCTCAGGTCTGTAGGCTGTGGAATTCTTGTGCTTGATTTTGAAAGTTTCACACATAGCTTTCATCAGATCAGTGTTGAGGTTGGCGGAATTATCAGTAACAATAGACTCAGGAACTCCGAATCGACAAACAATATGGTCTTTGACAAAGTCTGTGACGACTTTCTTGGTTACAGCTTTGTAAGATGCAGCCTCTACCCATTTTGTGAAGTAATCAATGGCTACCAGAAAAAGCCTGTGTCTGTTTGAAGCAGTGGGCTCAATCGAACCAATGACATCCATTCCCCAGGCGGCGAACGGCTAGAGTGAGCTTGTTGCATTGAGCTCATTTGGTGATACTTTTATCATATCGGCATGCACTTGACATTGGTAGCATTTTCGGACATACTGGACACAATCGGTCTCCATGGTCATCCAAAAGTAACCGGCCCTGAGTATTTTTTTGGCCAAGACGAAACCATTCATGTGCGGGCCACAGGTCCCGGCATGTACATCTTCAAGTAGCTTAGAAGCTTCTTTTGCATCGACACATCTTAGCAATCCTGAATCAGGAGTTCTTCTGTACAAGTTTCCTTCGTTGTGGAAGAAGTGATTGGACAATCTCCGAAGTGTGCGTTTCTGAGTGTGATTTGCATGCTCAGGATATTTCCCCTTTGACAAATACTCCTTGATGTCATGGAACCAAGGCTTTCCATCTGTTTCTTCCTCGACATGAGCATAATATGCCGGCTGATTATGGATCCTTACCGGAATGGGATCAATATAATTCTTGTCTGGATGATGTATCATAGATGACAAGGTGGCCAATGTGTCAGCAAACTCATTCTGAATTCTAGGTACATGTCGAAACTCTATCTTGGTGAACCTCTTTCTCAATTCCTGCACATGGTGCAGATATGGTAATATCTTGGAATTCTTGGTGGCCCACTCTCCTTATACCTGGTGCACGAGCGAATCTGAATCCCCAATTACTAGCAGCTCCTGAATGTTCATGTCGACTGCCATATTGAGCCATAGTATGCAAGCTTCATACTCCGCCATGTTGTTAGGCAGGGAAATCTGAGTTTAGCATATACCGGATAATGTTGACCTGTTTCTGATACCAAAACTGCTCCAATGCCTACCCCTTTGAAATTTGCAGCTCCATCAAAGAACATCCTCCATCTGTCATATGCTTCAGTAATGTCTTCTCCTACGAATGACACCTCTTCGTCAGGAAAATACGTTTTCAAGGGTTCGTATTCTCCTCCCACCGGATTCTCAGCAAGATGATCTGCCAATGCTTGTCCTTTGACTGCCTTTTGAGTTACGTAGATGATATCAAACTCACTCAACACTATCTGCCATTTGGCAGATTTTTCGGTCTGCATGGGTTTCTGAAATATATACTTCAGAGGGTCCATCCTGGATATGAGGTATGAGGTGTAGGCACAGAAGTAATGTCTCAACTTCTGGGCCGTCCAGGTCAAAGCGCAACAAGTACATTCTAGCAGAGAGTGTCGTGCTTCGTAAGGTGTGAACTTCTTACTCAAGTAGTAGATGGCTTGCTCCTTTCTCCATGTCTCATCATGTTGTCCCAGAACACACCTGAAGGCTCCATCCAATACAGATAGATAGAGCAGCAAAGGTCGTCCCGGGACTGGCGGGACCAGGACCGGTGGTATGGACAGGTACTCCTTGATCTTGTCAAAAGCTTTTTGACAATCCTCGGTCTAGCTTGTCTCAGCGTCTTTCCTCAGCATCTTGAAGATGGGTTCACATATGACTGTGGACTGTGCTATGAATCGACTGATATAGTTGAGACATCCTAGGAAGCTCATCATGTCCTTTTTGCTCTTAGGTGGTGGTAACTCCTGAATAGCCTTGACTTTAGATGGATCCAGCTCGATCCCTCGACGACTGACGATGAATCCCAATAACTTTCCTGCGGGAACCCCGAATGCACATTTGGCGGGGTTCAGTTTCAAGTTGTACCTCCTTAGTCTGTTGAAGAACTTTCTCAAGTCTGCTATGTGGTCTGCGGCCCTCTTGGATTTGATGATGACGTCGTCCACGTATACCTCTATCTCCTTGTGTATCATATCATGGAAGATGGTTGTCATGGCTCTCATGTAGGTAGCCCCAGCATTCTTTAGACCAAATGGCATCATCTTGTAGCAGTATACCCCCCATAGTGTAATAAAAGCTGTTTTCTCTGCGTCCTCTTCGTCCATCCAAATCTGGTGATAACCCGCGAAGCAATCTACAAAAGATTGGAGTTCATGCTTGGCACAATTATCGATCAGGATGTGTATGTTTGGCAGTGGAAAATCGTCCTTGGGACTTGCTCTGTTTAAATCCCGATAGTCAACACATACTCTGACTTTCCCATCTTTCTTCGGAACTGGCACAACATTGGCTAACCAAGTTGGGTACTCAACCACCCTGAGAACCTTGGCTTTGATCTGCTTGGTAACCTCCTCCTTGATTTTCAGGCTCATGTCTGGTTTGAACTTTCTGAGTTTCTGCTTCACCGGCGGGCACATTGGATTGGTAGGTAACTTGTGAGCCACTATGGACGTGATCAAACCTGTCATGTCATCATATGACCATGTGAAAATGTCCTCATATTATTTTAGGAAATGGATGTACTCTTCCTTATCTGTTGGTGATAAGTGAATGCTGATGCGAGTCTCTTTGACGGTCTCGGCGTCCCCCAGGTTTACTGCTTCGGTTTCGTCCAGATTGGACTTAGGCTTATTCTCAAAGTTTTCCACCTCCCTGACAACTTCCTCGGGTATCTCGTCTTCTTCATCCGAATCACTATCCTCATGTTGCGTTGCCTCATTACATGTCACAGTCACCGGTTCATCAGGAAAAGTAATAATAACGCTGTAGAAAGAAAAGTGTAGAAAATAGTAATGAATAATAAAGAGCAAATGCATTTGATTAAAATTAAACAACATCCAAGCTAATACGGCTCGATGAATTGAGCATTTATTTTGAAACAAAACAAGTCTTTAAAACAAAGTTACTGAAAATTTTAAGTGCCTAGAATGGCTATAGAAATATAATCTGCCAAGCTACCCAGGGACTCGACGGGCCCGGGATGGTGTGGTGGTCCAGTTCCTGAGAACAACTCCCTTTTCCACGGTCTGAATGGTGAGGCCTTCTTCCTCCTCCTCCTCAATTACGGCACTGAAGTCCATGTCTTCATCTTCTAAGAACAGATTCTTCAACCCAACTAATGCTTCCTATTCTGCAGTTCCCCATATTGTATCAGCCTAGTGAAAGGCTTGATCCAGACGTGGCACTGGCTGCTCAAGAGGTTAATATGGTCCACGCAATGGCGGCGACCAATCCTTGTACTCTTGCCATGTGTATTGATATCCGAGCCCAAAGGTAGTACCATGACCCTTCAACTGTATTGGCTTAGTGATACCTTGGAGATTCTTCCCAATCCCTTTGCCGGGTTCATACCCAGACCATGCTAGTATGCTTTCTATTTTACTGCTCCACCATTTATCCTTTTCGACGGGGTTGACACGTTCAATTTGTGATGATAGGTTTCCCCTCCTAGCCTTCTTCTATTTCCAATAACTGGGATGGTTTGACTGGTGTAAATGGGGTTACTCCCATCTCCGTGAATGATCACCTCCTGACGATTCCATTCGAACTTTACGGCTTGATGTAGTGTGGAAGGCACGACTCCGGCAGCATGGATCCATGGTCGGCCCAACAGAATATTATATAAGGCTGGTATGTCGAGCACCTGAAACTCGACATCGAACCAAGTTGGCCCCATTTGCAAGCAAAGGTTGATTTCCCCGATCGTGGCCCTTTGAGACCCATCGAAAGCTTTCACATTCATGCTTCCTATCCGTATTTCATGAAAACCTTTGTCCAATCTTTTCAAAGTGTCCAACGGACAAATATTGAGGCTTGAACCTCCGTCGACCAAGACCCTGGCAATGAAGTAGTCTTCACATCGCACTGTAATGTGCAGTGCCCTGTTGTGATTCAGACCCTCCGGTGGCAACTCATCCTCATGGAAAGTAATTTTGTGACTTTCTAACACTTGTCCCACCATATTAGACATCTCTCCGCTGGTGATGTTATTAGGCACGTAAGCTTCGCTCAACACTTTCATCAAAGCGTTCTTGTGTGCTTCTGAATTTTGTAACAGTGACAGGATGGATATCTGAGCTGGGGTTTTGTTTAAATGATCGATGACAGAATACTCCTTTGCTTGCACTTTCCTCCAAAGGTCGTCTGGCCCTGTTTCAATGACAGGTTGCTTGGCAGTGGCATCCTTACTTGGTCCTCCCAGGTGCTCAAGGGTATAGATTCTCCCGGTCCTGGCCATTCCTTGTGCAGTATTAGATTCCTCCATCTTTGCCTTTCCTTTGCGTCTAGCTTCGGCAACATAATCCCAAGGTATCTCTTTTGAGTGGAAAGAGGGCGTGGTTGATACTGTCACTGTGAACGGTGCGACCACTTCTACTTCAAATGGAACAGGGGTGGCCGCGGGTGGAGCCACCTCTACCTCAAATGGGACTGATGTGGCTACCTCAACCTCGATTGGTGACTGAGTCTGTACCACAATAGGGGTAAGTGTGACTGGGGGTTTGAAGTCATCACCTTCCGGAATGAGCCCAATCGACCCCTCAGGGTCCCATTCTTCGTTCGTCTCTATCACATGTATTCCACCACCTCTATGATCAGGGAGAGGGTTGTTGCGAACATTCGGTGCGGCCTCCTTTGCCTGTATAACTTTGTTGTCAATCAGTGTATGGATCTTGTCTTTCAATGCTCGACACTCGTCAGTGGTGTGCCCCTTCATACCGGAATGGCATGCACAAGCTTTATTAGGATTGACCCATTGGGATGGATTCTCTAGTGCCACAGCGGATACAGGCGTGACGTAACCTACGGCTTTCAATCTTTCATATAGCTGGTCAATGGGTTCAGCGATGGCGGTGTAATGTCTGAGTGACTTGCGGTCGAAATTGGGTCTTGGTCTTGGATAATTTTGGCGAGTCGGAGGCGATTGGAAATGAGGTGGTTGGGAGTTATAGGTATGATAGACAGTGGCTGGCTGGGAGTATCTGGGAGATGATGGTTGATATGTAGGTGGTGGTGGTTGGTATGTGGATGGAGGTGCTTTATATGTGGGTAGAGGTGTTTGATAGGTAAGTGGAGATTTTGGGCCTTGAGCCACCATTACTGCCCCAACGTCTTTCTTCTTTGATATGCCGCCTGATTGCAATGCTTTATTTGTGGCCTGTAATGCCTCAAAATTCGTTACCATCCCGCTCTTAATGCCTTCCTCAATCCTTTCCCCAAGCTTGATGATATCGGAGAATTTATGGTTTTCAATAACCATCAACCTTTCATAATACTGCGGGTCTTGTGCCCTGACGAAGAACTTGTTCATCTCTTCTTCATCCAAAGATGGCCTAACCTTGGTCGCTTCCGACATCCAGTGAGTAGCATACTTGCGGAAAGTCTCAGTGGGTTTCTTCTTGAGATTCTAGATATAGAAGACATCGGGTGCATTTTCTGTGTTGAACCTGAATCGGTCCATGAAATATGATGCCATACCTACCCAATTGGTCCATTTCTTGGGATCCTGGCTAATGTACCAGGACAAAGCATCACCAGTAAGACTCTTCATGAAGAGTTTCATCTGGATCTTCTCGTCCTTTCCGACTCCGACAAGCTTGTCGCAATATGTCCTTAGATGGACTTTAGGATCGCCTGTGCCATCAAACATCTCGAACTTAGGAGGTTTGTACCCCTCCGGCAGTTCCACATCCGGCTGTATGCATAAGTCTTCATAGTTCAACCCTTCTATCCCTTTGCCGCCTTTGACATCCTGAACCCAGCTCGTCAATTTCTTGAGTTCTTCAGCCATATTTTTAATGAGTTGGTCCTTCTCTGAGGATTCCGGTGCATAGGAAGTTGGCTGAGTTGGGTGAGGTATGGTTTCCACATATATGGGGTTGTTCTGATGAGTGCTAGGGACTTAGGTGTAGTGATGGTCATCGGTTGAGTTTTGAGGGTCGGGGATAGGTTGTGATGTATTTTGGGGAGTGTGGTAAGTGGCGGTTTGTGGGTATTGGATTGGTTGGTGGTGGTGTTGCGGTGGAGTTGGTATTGGTAAGGGATTGAGATTTTGAGGTGGGGTTGTGTATGGATGTGGTGCGGGAGGGTTTTTTGGATGTCGGTTTGGTATGTTTTGGGGAGGTACTGGGTTCTTTGTGTTTTGCTGATTGATGTCGGGGACGTTCAGGGTGAGTGATAAATTCGCCAAGTTGCGAACCTGCTCTAGCTCTCCTTGTAGCTCCAGTATCTTTTGTTCCAATCTCAGAACTAGATCATTTGGTGCCGGAGTACTCCGACCGTCTGAAGTTTCTGCGTTCTCAACATGCTCTTTTCGAATACCACTTAAGTCGTCCATTTTTGTTTTTCCTTTGCTTTTTGTATTGCTTGGAGGAGGAGGAGGTGGAGGGCCTCTAGATCTGGTATGATACGCTGACGATGCCAGTATGAGTGAACCAGCCTAAGGGGATGGGAATAATCAAAAAAAAAGAAAAAAAAAGGGTAACAAGTCAGTGGAGATTTTGAAATGTTGCAGTATTTAAACACGTATTGCGGGAATGTAAATTCGCATCCTAATTTGGGAGCCTCGTTGTGCCCGAGGTAGGCCTAGCGACAAATAGATTTGGAGAACTTAGATGCCCATAAATGCCTTATTTCATAATATAAAAATAGACGAATCCCAAAACGACGCTAAGATAATAGAAACAGATAAGTTACTACTAGCACTTGGCCTTATTACATTTTCGGAAAGCAAGTAAATCTAGCCTATTTGGTCCCAAAAGGACCTTCCCCAGATTCGATCTTCCTTACTCCATCGTACAGGTCTCCCAGCTCGCACAAACCCAGCAGCAACTACGCTCTGGCCAGATGTCCTCCTTCAGCTCCTTCAGCGTTCTGGCAATCCTCAATCCTCTTTATGACCTTACCCTCCAGTTCCACTATTCCTCACTCCAGATATTACAGCTTCCTGTTGGAGGTGATCGCCATTTCTTTCCATTCCTCAATGAACCTCACATTACTCTCATGTATTTCCCGGTGCTCATTCTCAGAGTCGTGGACCCTCTTGCGCAGCCTGTTGTACTTGACTTGAGCTTCAGCTTCTTCGTCTATGATTCTGTTCCCTCGACCGGTTCCTGGCATCACCATTCCTTTTAGATTGTCTTCTAACCACGCCGGGTAGAGAGGTTCGCACCCTGCATGATACCTGTCAGGCTCAATGGTGTTCTTTTCCACAATGATTTTGCAGTGCCACATATGCTGGGCTTGGCACTTGTAAGGAACGTCGTCGTCTTGAAAGTCTGCTCTGAAATGACTCATCTTGTCAACCCTTGGTACAACCTGTCTCCTACCCGCTTGCCTCATAACTCGGATAGGGACATAAAGGTATATCCCTCTCAACCCAATCAGCACCAAGTGTGGAGCGTCCCTAGATCTAATGATAAATTCGTCCGTCGGGAACCACTCAAACATCCATTGCACTTGCTCCTCAGTCAGATTGTCAAAAAAATCCACCCACTCTTTGGCACTCTCCGACTAAGAAAACCTGTCCGGAATGTAGGTCATCCGCTTAGGGTGATGGAAGGCAATATGATCATTCCAAGCCCTTCGCGGAAATTCTTGGCGATACTGGCCTTTTGAAGATGTTCTAGTAACCACAACTGCAGCAACAAGTTACAACCCTCGAAACGCTGGACCCCTCTTTGACAGCGCTCCAGAACCCTGTAGATATCGGCTATGATCATGGGAACTATGGTGTATGTCTGTCCATTGATCCCTTCCATCAAAGCCGTGGCGACCATAGCCAACCTAGTGTGGATTCTTTCCTTTTTCATTGGGAACACTATCAGGTCCAGGAAGCATACAATGAACATGAACACTCTACGGTGGATATGGCCCAGAGAAATGAGGGAGATCTCATCGTGATAAGTACGGAAGGACTTGCTATGGCCGTACCTCTCATACAGATACTCAAAGGGTATGTAAGATTCCTTCAGGCATCTCAAGTCAGCATTTTTCTTCAACCCCATCAACTTTAAGAACCCTTTACCAGTACGGTTCTCTGGCACCAATAACCCGAGGATATCCCAAGTCAATCCTGAAAGCCCTCCAATTTCCTCTAGAAGTGGTGTCATTTCTATGTTGCCAAAACGAAATACAACCCTTTCACTATCCCAGAATAAAGTGGCAGCCTCGATCAACCTCTTGTTTGGCTCAATGTCTAGCAGAGAAGGTAGATTGCCCAAGTACTTTCTTACGTGTTTCTTGTCGCTTGAAGAAAGGTCTTCCCACCAATCTAGTAGCAATGGTGAGATAATGCTAACCATACCAAATCTAGGACCTCGTGCCTCATTTTTTGCAAAACAAAAAGGTTAGTCCCTTATCCCCCACCAAACTCGACTATTTATACATTCATGATTACCATATTGGCATTTAGTTCTCCAAATTAATGCACAGAACGTGGTTGTGTCCGTTGGGATTACGAAAACCCCAATGGACTTTTGGATAAGGCTTGTCTTAAAGGATTATTATGCGGACAACATATTAATCCGACTAGGTTTGAACATGATGCATGCACAATTTCGACCAGAGTAAGGTTACTATGGGAGTTTAGACCGGTACCCTCAAGCGGACAACTTGAGGGGGAAAGGCACGAAACCGTCGACTGCACCGTTGATCGACTAGTTTTCCGTAAATAAGCCTTTCCGAATTTAAGGGTAATAAATAGGAAGAGCGCAACCACTCATCAAGCGTTGCTATAGGATTTGATACGCACGAGTGGAATATGATGCGGAGTATATGCAATAATAAATAGCATGTTTTCAAGTATTTGCACGTAAGAAAATAATAAATGCAGTATTTAAATAATTGAAAGACAGTTACAGAAAGAAAACAAAGAGACAAGTCAGTTTCATGAATAAAAGAATCATAAATGCTTTAAAAATAGACAGTTAGATTCAAATAAAGGGAAAGGGTACGGGATAAAGCATGCTTGGACTATTCGCAAAGATAAGTTCATTATGGTAAGAGCCTAAAATATCCCCAGAAGAGTCGCCATGCTGTTGCGCCCCCTTTTTTTCCCTCCTCGCGGGGAGAAGTCCGGGTTTCGACATTCATGGGGGAATAACTCGTTTTCTTTTGGGAATTTGGGTTTTGAAGAGTCGCCACCTAGCGGATTATGGTGCGTTAGGGCACCTTGAGCAATTAACTCATATACTAGTTTGCATTACCAGAGATTTAGGGTAAGGGCTCGAAATAACCTTAAGGGGAAGGTGTTAGGCACCCCTCTTGGTCTACAACGGTGGGTCCCGACCGAACTTATACTTATGAATTAGTCCTTTTGATGAATAAATAATGTAAATACATAATTGCAAATAAGGGTATGCTTTGGACATTGTCTGACTCAAGTAAATAGACAAAGGAAAGACTTGAACAAATTGCATGTATAGGGAAAAAGCAAAGTTTAAACATCGGGAATTGGGAAAGAGGGGTCCTAGGTTGGTTAGCCTACATGATCACCCCACACAATGCCCGGTAAACACTCATCAATGAGGGGCTACACATGACATTAGCGCGTAGTCATCATATACCTACTACCCAATTCCCTCCCCTTGGTCATAGCCTAAGGTGTTCTAGCAACCTTGAGAATGTCCTATGCGTGCATTACCCGTCCCTTCCTTTTGGCCCTAGAGGTATTTTAAGGCCTCTACTTTGGACAGTTCTAGACCTTCCTAAGGTTTTAAGGGATACAAGTCTAGGCATCAATCAAGAACAATTAGGACTGCATTTAAAGAGAACAAATTACAACCTCACGGTTACCTCCACGAATATAACAAGTAAATGCACGTCTTCAAACAACAGTCAAGTATTTAAGAGAAAATCCTAGAACATGATATCTAGGTGAGCAGGGATTATACAATATTGAATTAGGACGAAGGTGTATGAATCCTATTTAGCTTGCCTACTGATTTTAGACCCGTTGAATATGAGCAATCAGAGATAACAGAACGTGGTTTTACAGTTGCAGAATTTAAATCGCCCTAGAGGCTTGCCTAAGCGCAGAACAGTGATGTCCTAAGAACATGATATCTACATTGATGCAGTAAAACAGTGAACAGTTTTAAACAGACACTTGAGATCTTATAGACATGCTTTCTAGCGGTAGTAAATTAAGGTAGTGCTTGAAAACTCATTTAAAGAAACGGACAGTTGACTAAACCAATTCAGAATGAACTAACATGAAATAAACTGATTTGTTTAACAAGACTGAATTTAAGTTCTATAGGTAGGATTTCTACTACAACGGATTTTAATTCCTATAGGCATAATATCTAATTGCTAAGAACTGATTTTCGAACTTATAGGCATGATTTCTAGTGAGACGAATGTAAATACATGTTGTAACAGAAACTGAACTCAATCACTTTACACTCTATAGGCATGATATCTAATTGTAAAGTTAATTTTAACCCTATAAGCATGATTTCTATTATTAGAGCCATTTAGATCCTATAGGCATGGTTTCTAATATTGTGGAAATAAAGCAAAACATAGCAAATGCACTAACACAATCCTATAGGCATGGTATCTACCCGAGTTACACAACAGATATGTAACTACCCAGCCCTTTTAACTAATCACCCCAATGTTGTTTACAAACAATTATTACAGACCAGTTGAATAAATTACATAACAAATAAAGAAAAAGAAGAGGTTAACTATAGGGAGCCTGAAGTAGGCCCAAATGACTTCCCAAGCCTCCAATAGCCTCAAATTCCAAAGTTCCATAGACAGTATTATGTCTAAGTGTGTCAGAGTTCCCTAAGGACCTCAAGGATCCCGGGCAGTGTTCACACCTAGACCTTTTCCTCAAACAATAACTGATTAAGTGTCGTGTGGAAAGGCCAGCTCTGACATGCCAGAGTTCAGAGAGATCTTCAGGATCTCAAGGCAGTACGCATGCCAGAAGGGCAGAACCTAATATTCTAAGAACAAGGTGAAAGTGCTTGACATAGTTTTGTTTTGAAAATAGTACAAAGATGACTTCAGTAGTAAAAAAGTTTTCAGGAACAAGAAATAACTTAATGGTAAAAGACAATTTGAGAAGAGTATCAAGCAGCAGACAATCACTTGGTAATAATAGTCATTCAGAACACTTAACAAACAGACTCCACATGGGGGTAAAGGGATTGTGGCACATAAGAATCACCTTAGGGTACAGGGATAGGGAAAGGGGAAACATATAGTCACAAACTACATGCAACACTTTGGATCTTAAAGGCCCAGTAAATAGTCAGAACATAGATAAAAGTTGGCCTATCTTGAATAGGATTAAACATATAGTTTAGACATTCTAAGTCAAGAAGTAAACAGGAAGGAGTGCAGAGTGTAAAACATGCATTGAACAGGACAAAGTTTTAGACATGCTGAACAAAGAAATAAACAGGAATACAAGTTGAAATAACAATTGATGAACTAGTGCAGGGATAAAACACATAGAGTTTGGTTCTCAAAACTTAATTAGAGACATACCAGTTAAGGAGAGAAGACACAAAGTATAGAGCAGTGTAGTGCAATAACTAGCCTTGGCTTACAGCCGACTAGTTCAATGGAAGTAGCAAGTGACAGAAAAGAGCAAAAAGCTTTAAGTATAAGAGAGAGTTTTTGAACTAGTGTTCGTGTGTGTTTTGAAGTTAGAGTGAGAGAGGGGTTTATATAGAAATCAAAAGCTGGACGAATAAGGTAAGAGATCAATTACGTAGTAAATCAGGGAAGTCACACGTAAATCAGCAAAGTCTTTCCCTTAATCAAGGGACAGTTAAATCAACGATAAAACATGCTAAGTATTTAAGGAAAAGAATCAAGTAAAATTTAGGCATAGAATAGGTAATTAGGGGTAAATGAACAACAGTTTAATTAAGGAAACAAATCAGTAATAATCAGCGGAATACAAACAAGGCAGGGAAGAATTAATTAAGGCAAGCAATCCAGTCAAATCAAATAGAGAGGTAAGAATCAAGAGTTAAATGGAAAGTGTTCAAATTAAACCAGGAAATAAGGGATTCATAGTAATCAAGGGTTCAGAAAGTCATGAAAGAGGCAGTATGCTTAGCATATAAAATAATGTAGAACATGAATAGTCAGGATTTCACATAGCTTTAACAAAATACATAGTTAAACGACACTGATTCAATGAGAAAGATCAAGCATATAGAATCAGTGAAAGCGTTGAACTAAGCAATTCAGTAGAAGCATATTAGGATAAGAAAATCACGAGAAATCACAAGAACCAAAGCAAGAACACAATCAAATGTACCAATATCCAGAAACCAAACGAAGAACTCCAGAAATTAGGGTTTTCAGTACAAACGGGCTAAGGTTGTAGCAGACTCATAAAATCAGTCAAAATATGTGAGAAGCAGAAGATTAAACACATAAAATCATCAAACAATTTTTAAAAAGAAATTCCGGTAACCCTAGTTTTAGGAAAAAGATAAAAATCACTTGAAAATCATACGAGTCTTGCAAAGAATCTAAACGCTGTTGTAAAACTCACATGAAACAAACCCATATCATCTTAGATCTGTACAGATCTAAGAGGTCTAGAAAAGAAATTAGGGTTTCGAGGAGAACCATACAGAGATGAAGAAACCTGTTTAGAAAATCATAGATCGTAGTTAATATAGGACGATCCCACTCAAAATCACACAGAAATGGCCTGAAACAGGAGAGAGAGGAACCATAGATGCAAGTCGACTAGCCCTGGTCCCTTGAGGGCCCTGGAGATGGCAAGGTTAACATGAGAGAGGCCATTGGAGGCCTGGGAGGTGGCGAGAAGCCACCGGAGATAGCCATAGATCAGTCAAGGCGTTTGGAGATAAGCGTTAAGGTTGAGAGCGTTGAGAGCAGAGAGGATTAGGTGACGGCGGTGTAAGGTGGGAATGAATTAGGTTAGAAAGGTTTGGGGAAGGGGTTACTTAGGTTAATCAAGGCATGGTTTAATCCGTGCCTTTGATCAAAATTGATCAACGGCCAGGATTTAGAAAGAATTGGGTCGGGTTAGGTAGGGGTTTGGGCCTGGGGGTATTGGGCTAGTTTGGTTAGGTCTTTGGGCTGGTTACATAGGCTGTAATTGAAATAATAAAATGGCTAGTTGTTAAATACCCAAATAAATTAGTTAAAATAATTTGTAAAATAATTGCTAATTGTAAAAAATGAATTTCATGCATAGAAATGTTTTAAAAATAGTTATTTAGCATTAAAAAATATAAAGGATTAATTTCTGGTAAAAATGATACGAAATTATATGCATGGGCTATAACTGCAAAGTTATTGCAATTATAACCAAAAGGTGCCAAATTGGCTATTTATGGAATAATTTGGACTTAATAGGACCATAAATAGTAAGATTAAATCAAGAAATATTTTAAAACATTTGTGATGCAATTTTGTAATTATTTATATGAATAAAATACTGAGATAAATTAATTTTAAAAATGTAAAAATTATGGAAAAATGTTGTCACGACCCCGGTTCGCCCTCCGTGAACCATCATGACGGCACTTAGTCCCTACGACTAGGTAAGCCTAATAATGCGGGGGGAAAAAGACCATTTTGCGGAAGAAAAACAAGTAAAACCAAAAATAGTGAATAAAATAGTGTTTAATAGTGCCACTCGGCATACACCATATCAATTTTCGAATACTAATACTTTTCCCAAAATCCGGAATCTCATGATACATAGTGCCCTAACTCCAGAATGTCTAAAACAAAGTAAATACAGAAGGGCTGTAACTACAAGAGAGAATGGAGGGAGACTCCTCAGTCTGCGAACGCGGCAGATATACCTCGAAGTCTCCGAAAGATCGCCTCGCCTCAAGGATGTTAAGTCTGTGTAGAGGTACCTGGATCTGCACATGAAAAACATGCGCAGGAAGGGCATGAGTACACCACAGCGGTACTCAGTAAGTGCCAAGCCTAACCTCGGTCGGGTAGTGACGAGGAAGGTCAGGGCCCTACTGAGATTAAATAAAATATAAAGTCCGCAGTGTATAACAGAGCAGTATAAATGAGTACAACAGTAAGAGTAACACAGGATATAAAGGATAACGACAACTGAACAGAAACAAGTAATCACGGTAAACAAATACAGCTCAACGCAGAAGTAACAGTAGGGGGATCTCCCAGGATACTGTCCTGTAGTCCCCAAATATAATTATCCAGTGGATCTCCCGGGTGCAGTCCCGTAGTCCAACTCATCAATGCGCGGGGATCTACCGGAATACCACATCCGTAGTCCCAAATAAAAATACTCAACACTGGGGGAAATCTACCGAGTGTGATCCCGTAGTTCCAATGTAAAAGTGCAGGGGGATCTCCCGAAATTCAAATCCGTAGTCCCAAAGTAAACATGCAGGGGATCTCCCGGGATACCGTCCCATAGTCCCAAAGTAAATACACAGGAGATCTCCTGGGATACCGTCCCATAGTCCCAAAGTAAATACACAGCAGCAACGAGAAACTCAATTCAATCAAATTTCACACCAAGGTAAAGCAGGTATTCTTAACCTAGCATGCTGCACATAATTCAAGTAGGTCAGTAGAACAAATAAGCAGTTAAATCAATTAGACATGCTTCCCTAAGCTAACAACAGGCTTAACTTGCAAGTAATGTAAACAGGAACGGAAAACACAATTCTAAGTACTTAAAGGAAACCGGATTTTTAAACAATTAGAACAAGTACGCACTCGTCACCTTACGTACAAGGAATTTCAATTAACAAATATACCAATCCTAAGGGGAAGGTCCCCCACACAAGGTTAGGCAAGCCACTTACCTCGAGCTAGCTCAGGATCAACCCGAAACCACGTTCTTGCCACGAGTATTCGACTCCGAATGGCCCAAATCTATTCAATTCAATTGCATAACGTAAATAATACTTCAAGTAACTAATTCTACAAATAAATTCTAAGCTAATACGCGAAATTAGGTGAAATGACCAAAATGCCCCTCGGGCCCACGTCTCGGAATCGGGTAAAATTTATATTTTTAGAATCCTCATACTCTCACGAGTTCATGCATACCAAAATTATCGAAATCTAAGGTCAAATTCCCCATCAAAATTCGAATTCTAGGTCTAAGAACCTTCTTCCCATTTTTCTCAATTTTTATCTCCAAATCCGAATTTAAATGATAAAACTAAGATAAGATTAATGGAATATAACTAGAAAGGAACAAGGAATCGTTACCCAATGATTTTCTCTTCAAAAACCTCACGAAATCGCCCTACCCCGAGCTCCAAAATGA
>NW_017672808.1:0-22006 GCF_001879085.1 Nicotiana attenuata
AGGTTTTTAAAGCGCAGATTGGTCTCGATTACATTGTATGCTTTTACCCGTCCCATTCCTATCAGTCGCGGAGGCACTTACGATTACTATTCCTAAAGGGAAGGGATATTAGGCTGATTTGTTTTAAAGGATAAAATCTAAGGCGACATACAAAAACACGTACTGCATGTTGGGTAGAACACATAAACAGACAAAGGCTCATATACACCTCCTTAGAAAAACACATAACTAGCATGACTTGCACATACTTTTTTTTAGGTCTGATTAAAAATACTAAAGACGAGGGGAGTTTGATTCAGAGCCAGATTCATCAGATACCTCAGATAAGAAGCCCAAATTAGGCCTGCCTGCTGGTTGGAGCAGTTACTAATTAACAAAGGCGAATTCAGTTTTATTGATGTTATTACCTAAGGCTTGCCTAAGTGTTTAACGGAGTCCTATAGGCATGATACCTACTTTAATTCAGAAAGCGGCGAAACAGTAAAAACCAAATTGTTTGAGATCCTATAGGCATGCTTGCTAAATCTCATTAAGTAAGGGAATAAGATTGTTTAAAACTGATTCAGAATAGATTGATTTTAAAACGGTCCAGCTTCAGGTTCTGTAGGTAATGGTATCTGTTATTGCTGATTTAAACCCTATGAACATGATATCTAACATTGAGTGTGAATGAAGCGAATCAGATTTATTTAAGAACCCCCTATAGGCATGATTTCTATATGTTACTGATTTCAACATTACGAACATGACACTTATTTTCAGCTGTTTAGAACCTAAAACATGATATCTAAGTGGCATGCAGAATTTAAATACGTCCTATAGGCAGGTTATCTAGGTGTGACATTGATCATGGAGAAAATGAGATAAACCCTATAGACATGGTGTCTAAAAATGCAGAATTGAACATAAAGAATTTAAATAATCCTATAGGCATGTTTTCTACCTTGAGCATACATGATCACCCAACCCTTTTCACTAGCCATCCCCAAATGTTTATTACAACTTATTACAAACCAAAATACTGAATTACAAAAGAAAGAATGAAAGAAAAAGCTACAACCATAGGAAAGCCTGATTTGACTTCCTATCTGAGTTATGCAAGGAACCGTATCTTTGCCAATGCCATGATTTCAAAGCCTTTCTCAGACCTGGGTGTGTCAGAGTTCCCTAAGGGCCTCCATAGGACTCCGGGCAGTGCTCAGACCCAAGTTACACAACCAGAATAGAGATGAGTGCAGTGTGGAAATGCCAGCCCTCATGTGTCCAAGTTTAGAGGGAGCTCATGGGGTCCCAAGGCAAGGCTCACACGAGGAGGGCAGAACTTAAGTTCTAAGAAGATAGTGAGAGTGCAGGAACAGAGTTTTAAGTGCTGAGGGAATAAAGGAGAGGGAAAGGGTGATGGGGGATGGCCATTAACATTTCAGGAAATCAATAACTTCACAAAAAAGGGGCAAGGGATTGGGAGTCCATTGCAAAGGAGCCTATACACTTAGGGATGGGTTAGCTTTGGGCATGGACATCAATAGGAAGTGCTGACATGCCTGTAAATCAGCCAGAACACATAACAGGTAATGGAAACATGGAGGTTGTGATCCCAAAGGGATCAAGTTTGGGTTATGAACAGCAATGTTCAATGTTGTCATACCCCAAACCAACCACATATACTAACTACATTAGGGACGGGGGATTCAAAGTCCACAAGACAATGACAAATAATAAAAGCATTTATTCAGACAGAAGGGCAGAACATAGCATGCATTAATAATGGAACTATTTAAGTACAAACAAGAGGCAAACTGGAAGGAAAGGAACAGTAAAGAAACATGTTGTTGTTGAAGCTAAAAAATTAATCAGAACATACCAGTTAAAGAAGCAAAGTGTAGTAAAGAAAGTAAGCAGGACTCTAAAGTATAGCCTTGGCTTTCAGCCGGCTAAGCAAACAGTAGCACAAGTAGTAATAAGCAAGAGAGAATGTTTGAGTGTAAGTAAGTGTTCAGAACCAAAAGTTCGTGTCTTTGTGTTAATGAGAGAGTATGTATATATAGTAGTTCGAAATTAGGTAAAATAAGGCATGAATCATAATAGCATAGTAATTATGGAACTCAGAATCAATTAGAGAAAAATCAGTACAAGCACTCCCATAATTTAAGGGAATTAGTTCAAACGGTAAGGACAAGTAACAAATAAGGAAAGAAATCAATGTACGACCAACAAGGAAAGATTTCAAATTCAGTAAGTATAGGGTAAATAATTAGGGCTAAGTTCAGAAAACTCTAATTATGGAGATAGTCACTAAGAATCAAAAACCAATGCGGAAAAGGTACACAAATCAATCAAATTGTGTAGATAGGGTAGAAATCGAAGGTTTAAGGGAAAGTGTTCAAATCAGACCAAGAAACAGGGAAATCAGAATCAATTAAAAGAAAGTCATGAGTCAATGTTTTGCATATAAATAAAGTAAGACATAGATGGTTAAGAGTCGACATACAACTCTAGCAAACATGAGAGTCAAACAATACTGATTCAATGAGAAAGAGGCAAGTTTTGAACAATTAAGATGAACACAAGCACATGGAATCAATGTAAGTTTAGGCTAAGAAACTGAGTAGAAACATATCAAGGCAAGATAGTCACGAAAAATCACAGAAACTCAAAACGAGAACCGGCTAGTCATGCTGATACACAAAACCAAACAAAGAACCCCTTAAAAAAAATTAGGGTTTTCAACATAGACGAGTTAAAGATGTAGCAAACTCATAGAATCAGTCAAGATATGCAAGATATATAAGTTAAAACACAAAGAATCAGTTAAACAAGGTTTTAAAAGAAGTTCCGAAAACCCTAGTTTTAAAAGAAGATGAAAAACATTTGAAACCGCATGATTCTTGCAGAAAACCTTAAGGACAGTGTAAACATTAAAGGAACAAACTCAAATCGTTTTAGATCTATATAGATCTAGGAGATATAGGCAGAAATTAGGGTTTCAGAAGAACCCATAATGAGACGAAGAAACATGTCCAGAAACTCAAAGATCGTGTCAAATATAGAGTGATTCTGCTTGAAATCACACTGGAATAGCCAAGAATAGGCAGGAGATGAACCCTAGACGCAGGTCTACATGTCCCCGGGCCCCCTGAAGACCTTAGAGAAGACAAGTATAGCATGAGAGAAGCCATTGAAGGCTTAAGGGACGATGAGAGGTGACCGGAGATGGCCGGAGATGGGAGTCAGCGGTTGACTGCTAGGGTTTGGTTGAGAGTTGCTGAGAGAGGAGAGGATCTTAGGGCGGCGGATTCTGGGAAATGATTAGGTTGTGGGTGGTTTAAGACTAAAAAGGGCAAGAATCAATACGGGCCGTTGATCTGAAAGATTAACGGCCATGATTTAATTGGTTCTGGGTCGGGTAGGTGTATTTGGGGTTTGGGTCGGGTTAATTGGGTATGAAATTGGGCTGGGGAATGGGTTCAATTTAGGCTACAACTGAAAGCCAAATCTGGCTATAACTTAAATAGCCACTTTTCCCTATTTTAATTTATCAAAAAATAATAAAATAATTTCTGAGGACAAATTAAAAGTATTAAAAAGATTTATAATTTATAATTATCAATTTAAAAATACTGGGCTTGATTTTTATGAATATAAACGCAATGAGATATTAAAAGGGGCTAATATTGTAATTATATGCAATTTAGCTTAAAAAATACTAAATAAATTTGTAAAAAATGTATAAAAATTCCCTTGGCTACATTTAACATAAATATGAGAATGCAATAGGTAAATCACCAAAATAATAGTTTTGGAAGTAATTATTGAGATTTCATAGATAACAAAGGGAAAATAAATCAATTTAAATCTTTGAAAATTGTGAAAAAATAATAAAACACTTGGATATGCTTATATATATATATGCACATATATGTTGTTTTGAAAGTATTTTGCATATTGAAAAATATATGTAGGGAAAAATTGGGTGTCAACACATCAAATTTCCTCAACGTCCGCGGCAACCTAACTACGAAATCCATAATGATAAGCTCCTTCTTCCACGCCTATATAACCATCTCTTAAAGTAGGCCACTTGGCCTCTAGTGCTCATACTTAACCACTAGCAATTTAGACATCTTGCCACATACTCAACTATGTCCTTCTTCATCCGTCGCCACCGGTAATGCTGCCTCAGGTCACTATACATCTTCGTAGCACCTGGATGAATAGAATACTGCGAGCTGTATGCCTCCTCTAGAATCGTCTCCCTCAAGCCATCAACATTAGGAACACATAGGTGGCCCTAGAGTCGCACAACACCATCATCACTGATAGTAACCTCTTTGGAACCACCATGTCGCACCCTCTCTAAGAATTAGCAAGTGCGGATCATCTTATTGACGAGCCTTGATCTGCTCAAATAAAGAAGACCGAGCCACAATACATTCAAGAACTCCACTGGTTCTGAGATATCCAACCTCACAAGTCTATTATCTAAGGACTAAATGTCCAAGCCAACGGCCTCTCCTATGCTGTAATGAATGCCAAACTACCCATACTCTCAGCCTTTCTGCTCAAGGAATCCGCAACGACATTCGACTTTCCTAGATGATAGAGGATAATAATATCATAATTCTTCAGTAACTCAAGCCACCTGTACTGCCTCAGATTAAGGTCCCTCCGCTTAAACAAATGTTGCAAAATGTGGTGATCCGTACGGACCTCATATGACACCCCATAAAGATAATGTCTTTAGAGCATGAACTATCGCGGCCAACTCTAAATCATGCACATGGTAATTCTTCTCGTGGGGCTTTAGCTGACATGAAGCATATGCAATAACTCGCCCCTCCTACATCAATACACCACCCAATCCAACGCGTGAAGCGTCGCAATACACAATATACATCCTTGATCCAAAGGGAAAAAATAACATTGGTGCTGTAGTCAATGTAGTCTTGAGCATCTGAAATCTCGCCTCACAATCATCGTACCATCTGAACAAAGCACCTTTTCGGGTCAATCTAGTCAAAAGAAATGCAATAGATGAGAATCTCTCTGCAAACCAACGATAATAACCTGCTAACCCCAAGAAAATCCTAATCTTGATCGATGTGGTAAGACAAGGCTAACTCTGAACTACCTCGACCTTCCTGGGATCCACCTAATACCCTCACCTGATACGACATGCCCTAGGAAGGCCACATAATCTAACCAAAACTTGCAATTGGAGAACTTAGCTTATAGATTTTGTTCCCGCAAGGTCTGAAGCACTACCCTCAAATGCTTATCTTTGATGGCGCAAAGCACAACACAAAATTGATGCTCGCTAACCGAAGATAGTATAGTTAAATTATCGTCTCCACAGGGATTCGATTAAATATTGCTCTAGTAATTTCTGGTTGAAAGCTATTTAGGACGATCAAAACTTGAGTTTGAATGTCTACGAACTACAATTAACTTCTAAAGTAAAACAATTGACAATTGACTGCAAAGAATTAGGGATTAGCAGAGTTGGGTTCTTATCAATGTGAGGAATAAGGGTTAGACATGTTAGGTGCAAGATAGCTATCTGGGATTTAACTCTAGTTTAATTCACTCTAATATTCTAATGATTCTCACGAATTCACTCGATGATTAGTTCAAATGTGTAGTCAAGACTCCTCTCTCGGTTAAATCTTAACTCTACGAGATGAACTAATATAAGCAGTGTGAGTATGCAAACATGCGTTAATGGATTAGTCTTTAGGAAAATGTTTCTCGAATATTCTCCTAATTTGACATCCAGACTTGGCTCCCGACCCCTGAACGCGATCCTGGTTTAATTTCTTGGGCTTTTACTCATAATTCAAAGCTCCACATTGTTTGAATTAGTTCCAAATTATCTTTTTAACTCGAAATCACTTCCTACATGGCATGAAACACATAATAAGTGCAATACGCTCACATTTAAGTTCAAACACAAATAAAATGCTATAATTGGAGTGCAAACTATGACTAAAACAGATGATTCTAGCCTACTATCACTCGTGCACCCCCATACTACGCGAGTAGATCAATATTTTATCAATGAAGACAATGAAAAAAAAGTCAAGATATGGCCTGGACACCCGATTCATCAAATCCATAAATGCCACCGAGTCGTTAGTCAAGCCGAAGGACATCACTAGAAACTCACAAAGCCCATATCTAGTTCGAAAAGCCATCTTCGGAACATCCGAAGCATGAATCTTCAGCTGATGATACCCAAATCTCAAATCGATCTTAGAGAACACCCTAGTACCCTGTAACTGATCAAACAAATCATCAATGTGTGGCAACGTGTACTTATTCTTGATAGTGGCTTTGTTTAGCTGGTGGTAACAAATGCACATCCTCATACTCCCATCCTTCTTCTTCACAAACAATACCGGTGTACCCCAAGGTGACACACTCAGCCTAATGAAACCCTTCTCGAGCAACTCCTCTAGTTGCCTTCAACTCTTTCGAAGGCATGCGGTATGGTGGAATGGAGATAGGCTGGGTGCCTGGCGCCAAATCAGTACTAAAATCGATATAACGATCTGGTGGCATGCCTAGTAGATTAGTAGGAAATACATCAGAGAACTCATGCACCACTGGGACTGAATCAATCATAGGCATTTCTACAGCAGTATCCCGAACAAAAGCTAGATAGGCCAAATAACCCTTCTCGACCGTATATCGAGCCTTCAAGAAAGAGATAACCCGACTAGATGTACTGATAGATGAGCCCCTCCACTCTAATGTAGGAAATTCTAGCTTCGCCAAGGTAACAGTATATGCATGGCAATCGAGCACAGCATGGTACGGAGATAGCCAGTCGATGCCAGGATGAGCTCAACGTTGGTCATATAAAGTAACAGAAAATCCGCTCTGGTCTCATAACTATAAAAAGTCACTAAACAAGAGTAGTAAACCCTATCCACAACAACATAATCACCCAGTGGCATGGACACATATACAGGAATACCTTAAGGACTCACGAGAGATATCTAGATAAGGAGAAAATAGAAGATACATATGAATAAGTAGACCCTAGATCGAATAGTACCAAAGCGTCCCTACTGCAGACAGAAATAATACCTGTGATCATGGTGTCTCGGGCTACTGCATCTGTTCTGGCTAGAAAGGCGTAGAACCTAGCCGAAATGCTACATGGCCAACCTCCACCAGTAGGGCGACCCCTAACAACCTGCCCTCTACCTACAGCCAACCGGATAGGCGTGCGGCAGCTGGTGCGGTGATCATGGGCTGATGGCCCTATTGTACTGCCTTGACCCGAAGCCTGGGGCAAAACCTCCTCATATGACCTATCTCCCCGTACTCGTATCAACCTCTCGGTGTGGAAGACTGATGTCCCTATATCTGATACTGGTGACCAAAATACCTTTTGGAGGAACCCTAAATCGCTAGTGGATGGTAGGTACTCTCTGGAATGGCGCTAAAGTAGGGTCGCGTCAGAGCACCCCGAATAGGCAGTAGTGTTGAATACATAGGCCTTCTAGACTGGGCCCTCATAAACTGACCTCTGCCCCTAGATGGGGCTCCACTAAATCTTCCAGAATGCCGAGGCTGCTTCTCCCCCTTTGTATATGATTGCCCTGGTTGCGGATACCCTTCATCCTCCGAGCTATCTCCCCAACTTGCTCGTACGAAGTCCCCATATCAATCTCTCGGGCATAGTAACCTTGATACCATAATGCAAGCCCACAATAAACTTCTACACTCTCTCTGCATCTGTGGGGAGTATCATAAGTACGTGGCAAGACAACTCAGAGAATCTCACCTCATAATCGGTCACAAACATTTGACCCCGCTTGAGCCACCTGAAATGACCTCGTGACTCTTCCCTCTAAGAGGGCGGAAATATCACTCCGAAAAGAAATATGTGAACTGGTCCCAAGTCAAGGGAGGTGAACCTGCTGGCCTGCTATGGAGATAAGACTACCACCATCTACGGGCCTTCACCTCCAGCTGAAATGTGGTGAAGTCCACCCTGTTGGCCTCCAATACTCCCATATTATACTGCATGTCCCTGTAATAATCAATAAAATCCAATGGGTCCTCATGTCGTGCACCGCTAAATACGGAAGGATGAAGCCTAGTCCATATGTCACACTGCTTCTGCTGCTTAACGGCCGCGGCTGGTCAGTGCTCTGGTATAACTATTGCAACCGGCTGGGCCCCACCCGTAGTAGTGCACTTAGGGTCTAATAAACGGTAGCAGCGTACCCTAGAGCCTCAGCAGTCAAGGTTTGTACTCCCCCCTTGAGATGTGGCCAAATCTGTCGAAACTAGCTCGGCATGAGTCATAGAATCCATGAACCGCAGTATACGGCCCATGACTTCCTGAAATCCTGGTGCCGTCGTAAAATCTATCGGGGCTGGCTCAACTGGAGGTGCCTCATCCTACTCCTAAACAATAGGATCCTCCACTAGATCCACTAGTGGTAAAATAGGAGCAATTCTAGGATGCCCTCGTCCTCTAGCAGGAGTCCTCAGTCTCTAACAACAGGAGGAGAAGCTCCTCTGTCATCGGGTACAACCGTAGTGCGTTTTTTCACCATCTGTGAGAGAATAAGAGAAGATACTCAGCATAACATCGAGTGCACGATAGGAGATGAAGAAAGAGAAGTTGCCTAACACCTTATAGCTTCTCGAAGATAAGAACAGACGTCTCTGCATCAATCTGCAAGACTATATTAGGCCTGCTCATGATTTGTGAGACCTATGTGAACATAGTGCTCTGATACCAAGTTGTCACGACCCTATTCCGCTATAGGCCACGATGGCGCCCAGCGTCGCCGTTAGGCAAGCCAACAGAGAATTATCTATTTAATTACTCGTTATTACTTTGGAAATCACAAATTTCATTTATTAAAGACAATAAATCATAAAAATCCATGGTGATATAAAGCATAAATAAAACATAAAAATAAAATGGTGATAATATTAGGCTAAAACTATAAACATCTACTAGAACTTTCCAAAATTCAGTGTCACAAGTGCACGAGCAATCTAGTAGAATATACAAACCACTACAATTAATGTCTGAAATAAAATAGACAGAAATATAAAATGCAATAGGAAGGAGATTCTGGGTGCTCCAAATCGAAGCATGCGTGAGCATCTCACCACCTTATACCTGCACAATTTGTGCAGAAGTATAGTATGAGAATGTAATCAATGTGTACTCACTAAGTATCTAGTCTAACCTTGAAGAAGTAGTGAAGAGGGGTCGACACGACATTTACTAGTAGTCAACAAATAAAGCATAAGAATTATAAATAGGCATGAATTACGACGGTAACAATGGAATAAAAAATAACAAATAGCGTTATCCTTGAACAAAATATCAAGTTAAAATCCCCAATATCACATGCCATCTCAACTGATATGAACCGTCAAGTAAATATCAAATATCAAGTCATGAAAGAAATATATTGTATATTCGGACTCCTCTCAATATTATGCACGAGTTATACCAAGGTCGTACGGCCCGATCCATAATAATCATGTAAATACACTAACGAGGTCGTTCGGTCCGATCCAGGGATGCATCTCAAATATAATGTCGAGGCATTTGGACCGAGCAACGGGAATAGAGAAACTCATCGAAATACGGGTCAAACAACTACAACACAAGGATGGCGCTCAAAGAAAGCATAATTTTCACAAACAATAAAGTATTCTGACAAAACTCAATGTAATGAAACTCGGCCTAGCATAATCCCGAATCATATTTCAATTATAAATACAAATAATCTAACTAACAGGTTGAGTTCAAATAATACGAATATTACGTGATAAAGTCCTAACTCTACCCGGACAAGAACATGATTTTAACTACGTACGAACTCTCGTCACATCATGTATATGTAGAACCCATAACTATTAACAAATAACAATTTAAATACCTACGAGAATAATTCCCACTTACAAGATTAGGCAAGAGACTTACCATGTTTCTAAGTCCTCTTCTCGGCCCTCAAACTACAGTAATAGTCTTAAATACCGTCGTGCAACCTGAAACTAGTCAAAATTCGAAACAAACTATATGCTCAAAAGTTCATGATTTATTAGAGTAATTACCCAACCCAAATCGGAAAGTTCCTAAAAGTCACCCTCGGGCCCAGGTGCTCGTATTCCGGAAATTTAATAGATAAATGTACCCATGACCTTACAAACTCAAATATATAATTTCAACTCAATTCTATAATCAATTTCGTGGTCTAATCCTATTTTTACCAAACCCTAGGTTTTTAAACGTAATCCCATAATTTTCTACAATTTCTATGTTAAAATCTATCCACAATCTATGTATAAACTCATATTAGGTAGAAATCACTTACCTCTAAATGCTAGGTGAAAATCTCTCTCCAAGGCAAAACCTGACAGCTCCCGGAAAATGCTCTTCGCGAACGTGACAGGAGCCTCACGATCGCGAAGGCTAATCTGGCCTACCATTCATGAACGCGAGCTCCCCTTCGCAAACGCAATGGCTACTAGCCTGCCATCCCCAACCCCAACTCTTCTTCGCGATCGCAGACCTCTCTTCATGAACGCGTAGCTTCATAGCTCCCACCCTTCGCAAATGTGGCTTGAACTTCGTGAATGCGAAGTACAAAATTTCCCAAGACCCAATCCTTCATCGCGAACTCGAGACACTCTTCGCGTTCGCAAAGAAGGAAACTAGAACCAGCAAATTCTGCAATTTGGACTTAACTCCGGGTCATCTGAAACACACTCGAACCGCCTGGAACCCCATCCAAATGCCCAAAACGTTCATACACATGATACGGACCCACTCTAAGCCTCGGAACACATATAAAACATCGAAACTAAGTATCATACACTAAAACCAAATTAATCAACTTAGTACTTCAAACTTCTTCAACTAGCTCCGAACGTGACAAATCACACTTAGACACATCGGAATAACGCTAAAGTTTACGCACAAGCGACATATCACTTTACGAACCTATTCCAAGGCTCGAAATACCAAACAGACATCGATAGCACATAACTCTACTTCAAATACAATTTAGGAAACTCTAAATCCTTCAAGGTGCCAACTTTCAACAATAAGCTCTGAAACGCTCCCGGTTCACCTGAAACTTGATACGAACACATGTTGTCACGGCCCTAATTTCCCACCATAGGATATCGTGATGGCACCTACTCTCTAAGACTAGGAAAGCATAACAAATAAGAGAACGTGATAGGAATGAAGATTGAAAACTTGATATAAACTAATAAGCCTCAGAAAGATCTCAATATTGAACCACAATACAATATTTCCCAAAATCCGGTGAGATTGAGTCATAAGCTTTACAGATTATACTAAAATATCAACATATATCACTATTTGAATAAAGGGTAAATAGTAATAAGAAATAGCAGAAGGTGACTTCGACTCCTGCGGACGTCGAGCAGGTATTCCTTGAAGTCTCCAAAAGTTTCAATCAATCACTGCCGTCCGGCACAGGCAGATGTACCTGCTTTGCAAAAAAATGTGCAGAAGCGTAGTATGAGTACACCACAACGGTACCCAGTAAGTATCAAGGCTAACCTTAGTAGAGTAATGACGAGGCCAGGTCAAGACACCTACTAGGAGATAAGAAACGAAATAGAGTATATCATTGTCTAATTATGGGAAACACGGAAGTAAATGACAAGTAAACATTTCAATAATGTTAGCTAACAACGAAGATATAAGCAGTAAAGGCAACAAGGAGTGAACACATGATGAAACAACAAGAAGGCAAATACAGATAATTACAAGTAAAGTAATGAAGAAATAATAAGAACTATACGCCTTTTCAACATGGAATGTACAACAAGAATCACAATCGAGGTAACGCCTTGTATTCACATTCACAATTTCAATCACAATATTTTCTTATATCACTGTGTGAGCCTTACATTTAGTTTTGAAAATTATTTTTCCCGAAATACTTACATGCATTTTAGCCCACCTTATCTCACCGAGTGGCTTCAATTAGTTCCCCTACTGGCAACACGCATATCAAGCCCACCTTATCTCACCGCATGTGTATCAACCCCTATCCTTATACCATCACATGTGTATCAATACCACAACACAATCACAACTCGCACCACAAGTGCCCATATGTCATAACTTGCCAAAAGGTCAACAATACCATTGTTTCCACAACAAATAGCCCATCTCTCAATAACAATGTATTCAATAATCTCAATAACAACAAGATGAATGAGGAATACTCAACAAGGAAAGATACCTCAACAATTAACAACTTCACCTCAAAGTGATAAAATCTTTTATAATTTCAACACCAATAACTCAACAAAAGGATATTCCAATAAATAACAACTTTAAGTAAGAATAATTCAACAATAAAGAGGTAACAAGAAAATAAGGAAAGTAACAACTTCAACTAAGGCATATGAGAGCAATATAATAAGTAAGAGGTAGAACAAGTGCTAGTAACGGCTAATAAGGCATGCAGGAGTAGATTAACTATAACGACCCGACCGGTCATTTTGAGCATTTGCACTTCGATCAGACGTTTACGGGCATGAATAGCTCCGTACGATTAATTATGACTTATGTGAATCGTCGGTTTTTGTTTTCAGGTTATTCGGAATTGATTTGGAAGAATGATTCTCAATTAGGAAGCTTTAAATTTGAAAGAGTTGACCAAGTTTGACTTTTTAGTAGTTGACCTTGGATTGGATTTTTGATGGTTTCGTTAGCTCCGTTGGGTGATTTTGGACTTAGGAGCACGTCCGGATTGTGATTTGGAAGTCCGAGTAGAATTTGGCTTGAAATGGTAAAAATTGAAATTTTGGAAAGTTTGACTAGGAGTGGAATTTTTCATATTGGGGTCGGATTCCGATTCCAGAAGTTGGAGCAGGTCCATAATTGCAAATATGACTTGTGTGCAAAATTTGAGGTCAATCAGACATGATTTGATAGGTTTCGGCATCGGTTGTGGATGTTTGAAGTTTCAAAGTTCACTGATTTCTAATTGAGGTGTGATTCATCATTTTGATGTTGTTATGTGTGTTTTGAGGCCTCGAGTAGGTCCGTGTTATGTTATGGGACTTGTTGGGATGTTCGAACATGGTCCCGAGGGGCTCGGGTGAGTTTCGGACGGGTTTCGGGCTATTTTTCCTTTATTTTTCATTGTTGGTTCTGCAGAACTCTGAGTATCTGGTTTCCTTAATCGCGATCGTGGGGTTTGGATCGCGATCGCGTAGAGTTGTTTAAGGCTGAGAGAAATTGTTCATCGGGTTCGCGAGTCTTCATACGCGTTCACGTAGGTTGCTGCAATTTGAGCATCGCGTTCGAGTAAGCCAGCATGCGTTCGCGTAGAGTGTTTGACTGAGCTGGGCAGTGGCCGCTTCTTCTTCGTGCTCTCAGTTCTTTGCACGCAATCGCATAGAGCATTTTTGGTGGAATAATATTTTTTCCATCACGAACGCGATGGATTTCCCGCGTTCGCGTAAGAGGATGCCTGGGCGGATTATAAAGTACTTTATTTCGAGGGTTTCGGCCATTTTTGCATTTTGGGAGCTATGGAGCTCGGATTAAGCCGATTCTTGAAGCAATTTTCACCTTATGAATCGGGTAAGTGTTCTTCACTCGGTTTTGATTACATTTCATGAATCCATCTTCATTTTTAGCAATTGGTTGATGAATTTAAAGAGGAAAATTGGGGGTTTTGGCCTAAAGTTTCATAATATGAATTTTTGAGTTTTGAACACCAATTTGAAGTCGGATTTGAGTGAAATTAGTATAGTAAGACTCGTAATTGAATGTGTTTCGGATTTTGTGAGTTTTGTCGGGTTTTGAGGCGCGGGCCCGGATGTGATTTTTGGCCGATTTTGGGTTTTGATTAAGGATTTGATCTTTATCATTTGGAGTTGTTTCCTTGGGATTTATTTGATGTATTTGAGTTGCTTCTGGCTAGTTTTGAGCTATTCGGAGGTCGATACGCGTGTGATGGCGTCTTTGCAGCATCGCTTGGCTTGCTCGGTATTGGAATTGGCTTGTTGGAGGTAAGTAACTCTTCTAAGATTAGTGCTGAGGGTATGAAACCCCGAATTTCGCGCTATATGATTGATGATGAGGGGACGCACATGCTAGGTGACGGGCGTGTGGGCATTCACCCTGTGAATTGTGACTCAGCTGTGTTCATGGCACTGTTTGGTTGCCGTATTTTTTTTATATCTGTGTTATCACCATGCGATTAAGTAACTAAGCTGTCAGTCATGCTAGACATCATGTTTAGGCTTTATGTTGATCTTGTTAGGACCCATAGTGGCCGTTTCTTGTGGTCATCTCACTAATTTCATTGATATTTCGTACTCAGTCATATTCGTTCATTACATATCATATCTCAGCCTCTGTTGTTATTTATTGATACATCGTATCATCATTTTCGGGCTAGTTTCATGACATTGTCAGCCCGTGAGAGAGACTGGAGAGATTGATGACTGAGTGAGGCCGAGAGCCTGATTATGAGGATATTGATACTATAGCGCGTCAGTTGTCCTGCTGAACGTGAGTTTCCATGCGGATTATAGCGCTTGGGTTGTAGGAGCACCTCCGGAGTTTGTACACCCCTAGTGAGCGTAGTTGATTTTAATAATAATAGGATATAGATATAGTATAGTATATATAGTATAATATATATAATATACTATATTATATATATATATATATAATATATATATATACGTATGTGTGTGTGTTGCACGCTGCAATAAGCCTTATGGCTATATATATATATATATATATATATATATATATATATATATATATATATATATATACATATATATACGTGTGTGTGTGTATATGTGTATGTGTTGCACGCTGCAATAAGCCTTATGGCTATATATATGTGGATCGGGCTGCACGTCGTAACGAGTATTGTACAGTGCTGAGTGATTGAGTGTGCTGAGTATTGAGCACGGTAAGAGATAATGCGAGACAGTGAGGTTGAGCACTCTGAGAGTGTGAGTACATGAGTTCTTCACTGAGAGGCATTGTATTTGACATGCGTACTTGAGATGCATGCATAGAGATGCATTTCCTTCTGTTACCCGGTTTTGGTGACATTCATGATTTTACCCGTATCTTGACATGTAGGCATAGAGATGTACTTTCCTCATGCTATCTGAAATGAATCACTTACTTGTTGAAAGGTTTTAGGAAAAATTACAGTTTTCAAACAAATCTCATATTTTTTGACGATTTCGGTGAAGGATTTGGGTTTTCACTGATACACTTTAAAAGCGAAACGATTTTTGGGAACTATGAATAAGTTGAGCATTTTAAATTCCAAGTTAATTACTTTATTATTTGCTTTACATTGTCATGAACTGCTATTGGTTATTGGTGTTAAACCCGACCTATGTTCCAGCTCGTCACTACTTTCAACCTAATGTTAGGTTTGTTGCTTATTGAGTACATGGGGTCAATTGTACTCATACTACACTTCTGCACCTTGCGTGCAGATGTTGACTGATGATGTTGTTGTGATCGACGGGAGCTGGGATTGAAAATGTGCCTGCGTTCCGGTTGTAGCTGCCTCTTGTTCATGGTAGCCTTAGATTTATAAAACTCTATTTATACTTTTCAAACAGATGATGTATTTACTTCATACTAGCTTTGTCAACTCTATTCTTAGAAGCTCATGATTTGTACTAAGATTCAGAAAAATTCCTTTTGGGGATTGTATAAGATTCAGAAAAATTCCTTTTGTTTAATTATTTTATTAATATTATTGGAATTGGATAGTTATTAGTTGGGTTACCTAGCGAGTTGGGTTAGGTGTCATCACGACTAGTGGATTTTGCATCGTGAAAGATTGGTATTAGAGCTCTAGGTTCATAGGTTCTACAAGTCATGAGCAAGTGTCTAGTAGAGTCTTGCAGATCGGTTTGATGACATCCACACCTATCTTCGAGAGTCTACAGGGCATTTAGGATAAACCTCCCATATTTCTTTCCTTATCGTGCGGTATTGATTCACCTTGAAATGTAACTCTTTGAATTCCTTCCACGCATTCGTATGCGCACATGAGCGCTCGGTATTAGTTGTGCATCGACGGCTTGTGATTCCATGGATGAGGTGCGAGATGTGATTTTTGTGTGTTGATGATGGGCCAGTCTGGAGGACTTGAGGCCGGGTTTTGACAATAGCTTGAGCACGGAGATTTTGATTGTGTGAACACGTGCTTTTGGACTCATATGTCCGGTAGTGTCCCTATTAGTAAATTTGTGATTGGATGACCATGTGATGAGTATGATGTGGCTGCGAGATGTGTTCAGAGGATTGAATGTAACGAGAAGAGTTTGCTTGAGATGTAGAAAGGACTATTGGGTGCTTAATTTCTATCTTGATTTGATGTCTAGTCTCGAGTTATGGTTGTGTTGGAGGATCTTATATTGTTTAGTTGTGAATGCGAGATTTGCAGATGATTTGAGATATTAGATGGTTTGTGTTACATGAGCTTATGAAGGATTTAGTTGAATCTCACTGCGGTATTACGACAGTAATAGAGTATGGGCATTGTGAGTTATTGTGTGTTTTGATCTATGGCTTTGAGCCAAGTGGGGGAGTCTGCTATTGATAAGTTGATTGCACGGCTATGTGTTGTATTGGTTTCGGTTTGAGGTATACTTGTAAATCAGTTATGACTTGCAGAGGTGGAGATCGAGGAAGAATCGAGTAAAGGAATTTCCGGATACAGGTCATATTACACTCTATGGGGATTTAGGAAACATGAAATAATTGAGTGGTTATTCGTGAAGGGCGTAATATGCATGGAGTAAGAATTTGCTCGGTTGCGTAAAGGTGCGGATTACTTCTTAGGGTGCTGGTGTGCAAATGGGGCAGGCCATTCGGTCCGTTTGGTCGGTTTAATTGATATTTGAGAAAAGTGGAAGACTTTTGAGAATGGTTCTAGTGGATGCAAGATTTAAATGTAGCAATTGGAGATTTTTAGGATGCGTATATGGCTAGAAACTAAGATTTTCATTTGATGGTGTCGATACTTGTGGTATTTCTATATCCTTATGGATTCTACATTTCAGTATCAGGAAGGTGAAAGAACATCTTGAAATTTGCAGGAGGTCTCTCCGGAGTAAGTATCTCGGTTGTGGTATTTTTGGGGTGCTTAAGAGAGCATTCAACGGCTTATAGGCCTTAGGGCGGTGTGGTTTTATGTTAGGATCTCGTGGGGAGAGTTTCGGTTAAGGATCATAGTGTTCTGGCAAGGAGAAATGTCAACTTGAGGGTAATCCGGAAGGAACTCGGAGAATTAGGACAACTTGATAGTAGGTTGGATCAGCACAATAATGGATAAATATCGGTTCCTTGGGTACTTATGATGTGGTAGTCTCTACAGGTATCTCGTGGTAATGCTCTTGGTTTTTAGGTGACCTGCGTGTCTTGGTTGAGTTAGAGAGATTTAGTTGTGATGGCTTAATTATGGGCAAATGGGTTTCGAAGAGTTCCCAATAGTTTCTGCCACGGTTCGAGGAGTATATTTCCTACTGGCGTGAGGAGCATGTGATGTATAGTGATTTTCTCCGTTGAAATCAAATGGAAATTTCTTGGCTAATTGAGTACGTAGTTGCTTGTGACTCGGAGTGGATTATGAAGTTCTTGTATTTTTCATATGATGGCATGGTATATGTGGTGTGTTGTGTAGGATTGAGATTTGCATGTGTGAGGTTACGGTTCAGTTTTAAAGGGAAGGTCATGAATTCTTAGGCAGCATGGACGGTTTCAGATGACTAGGTAAATGATATTACTATTTGGTATGGCTTGATGAGAGTACACATTTCAGAAGGGACAATGTGTTTTGATTTATAGATACTTCATTGGTATTGTGGCACTCTCCTAGTTGATCGACTGCAGATATTTAAATTTTACTTTGTGGAACAAAAGAATTATAGAAGTATTCCTTGTGGGATGATCGTGTATTAGATATGTGTTAGATATTTGGGTGGTGGAGTTGGGATCAGATACAATGATTTGTGTGTGCTATGGATTTGGAGACTGGGAGTTCTCATGAGTAGATTGTTTCGTGGTTGTGAACCGTGAAAAATGTGGCCAAAGCAAGTTAGCGGATGGTATGTGTTATGGTTGGGTCATTGTGGATCTTCGAAGCGTTATTTATCTATTTGTAGATGACCGGAGTTGATTCGGGGGTCCATTGGTAGGCCCAAGTGGGATGTGTATTCTATACCGAGTCAGATTGGTTGGCTCCATACTGTTATTGTTGAGTGATGTGTCATTCAGTTGTTGTCGAGCTTATTCGTGTTTTGAAATGATTTGTGAGTTACTCTTCTAGGCTACGAGGAGTGGTGATTCGTTGGTTATATGCACACATGGTGCAGTTCTATTGGGGCTGTCGCACCCCCTTTTTTTCTTCCTCGCGGAGAAGGTCAGGGTTTCGATATTTCAGGGGGAACAACTCTTTTTCCTTTTGGGAATTGGGTATTTGAAGAGTCGCCACCTAACGGATCAAGGTGCGTTAGGGCACCTAGAGTAATTAACTCATGAAACTAGTTTGCATTACCAGAGATTAGGGTAAGGGCTCAAAATAACCTTGAGGGGAAGGTGTTAGGCACCCCTCGCGGTCCACAACGGTGGGTCCCGGCCGAACTTATATGATTCAGTCATTTTGAACAAATAAACGGTTCACCGTGTATTTGCAAATAAGAGCATATTTTTATATTCTAAATACAGAGACGATTGCGGTAATGGGAACAAGAGGGAAACTTGAACAATTTGCACATGTATATGTAGAGAGAAGAAAGTTTATAAAATTTAAACACATATGGAATTGGGAAAGGGGTCCTAGGTTGGTTAACCTACAGGATCATACCCACACAATGCCCGGTAATCACTCCTCAATGAGGGTCTACACGTGGCATTAGCGCATAGTCATCAAATCCTTACTACCCAATTCCCTCCCCTTTAGTCATGGCCTAAAGCGTTCTAGCAACATTGAGAGATATCCTATGCGTGCACTACCCGTCCCTTCCTTGTGGCCATGGAGGTATTTCGGACCTCTAATTCAGGTGGTTCTAGACCATCCTAATGAATTTAAAGGAGAAAAATCTAGGCGACAAACAAAACAATTAGGACTGCACTGAAAGGAGAACAATTAGAGGCTCACATTTACCTCCACAAACAGAGCAAACAAGTGCACGTCTTAAACACAGTTTCAGGTATTTAAAAGAAGCCCTAGAACAGGATATCTAGGTGAGCAGAGAATATGCAGTATTGAGTTAGGACCAAAGTGTGAAAGGCCTATTCAATTTGCCTACTGGTTTTACACCTGTTGAATATGAGTAGTCTCAAATCAAGGCGGAGTTTTATAGGTTTGCAGAATTTTAGTTGCCCTACAGGCTTGCCTAGGTGTGTAATAGTGATGTCCTATGAGCATGGTATCTAATCACTGATCAGGAATGGAGTAAAACATTAAGCAATTTTAAAACGGCAATTTGAGTCCTATAGGCATGCTTTCTAGTGATGTTGATTGAGTAGGCTAACTAATCTGATTCAGAACTTACGGGCGTGAGCTAAAGTCGGACTGATTTTAGATCCTATAGGCATGGTTTCTATTAAAACATAAGGTGAAACAAGCAGAATTTATTTGACCAAAGTGAAATCCCTATAGGCATGATTTCTATTAAAGCTGATTTAGACCCTATAGGCATAGTATCTAATAATTAAAAGCTGAATTAGATCCTATAGGCATGGCTTCTAATTGTGTGGAAGTAAAGCAAACAGAACTTATTTAAACCAAAGCAGATCCTATAGGCATGTTATCTAACAAACACATTTGAATCAACATGGACCCTATAGGCATGGTATCTACCCAACTTTACCCACAGTATATAACTAGCCTCCCTTGTTCACTATTTCCCCAATATTTGTTTACAATTGATTATTACAGACCAAGAACTGAATAAATTACATAAAAATACAATATACATTAAACTATAGGGAGCCTGAAGCAGGCCCAAAGTAGTTTCCAAGCCTTCAGTCACCTCAAGTGCTCAAAGTTCCATAGCCAATTTCATGTCTAGGTGTGTCAGAGTTCCCTAAGGACCTCAAGGATCCCAGGCAGTGCTCACACCCAGACCTTTCCAAATGAACTGATTTATGTGCAGTGTGGAAGGGCCAGCCCTGATATGCCAGAGTTCAGAGAGATCTCAAGGGTCTTAAAGCAGTACACATACTAGAGGGGCAGGACTTATAGGAGTAAGTGAAAGTGCATAATGGCTTGAAAGAGTTCTATAGAATGTATAAAGAAAGGTCTTAGGAGTGAAAACAGTTTCTGAAAACCAGTACTAATTTAGTGATAAAATAGTTTGAGCAAAGCGTAAAGAAACAATTAGCAATCATAACATAAGTCATGGAACAAACAGTTTTAGGGAGTACTTTGGCAAACAGCTTTCACATAAGGGAAGAGGGGTTGGGAACATAGAGAGTACACCTCAATGGAGCACACAAACAACAGAATACATAGAGTTTTAATGGGGTTATACAGAACTAATAGGTTAGATAGAATGTAGGTCATGAAGCAAAGATCACAGCAGCAACATGTTGAAGACATTTAAGCCACAACTAAAGTCACTCTAGGGAGATTAAATAACTTAGCATGAGTGAGGCAGAACAGGCAAGGACTTAGGCAACTATTAACAATTGAAGGCATGCTAAATAAACAGTAGTCAATCAAACAGGCTTAGTTATATGTAGATATGTTAAACAAGATAGAAAACAAACAAGCATAGTGGGAAACAGGCTAATCACATATTTGAATAGGCGGTATTTGACATGCTGGGTAAGCAGTAAACAGAAGCAAGGATGGACTCAGACCATATGAACTAATGCAGTAAATAAGCACATAGGTCTAGATTCTTAAAAATTAATCAGAAGCATACCTAGTTAAAGAAAACACAAGATGTGAGAAAGGTGTTGTGCAATTTCCAGCCTTGGCTTCCGGCCGGCTAGAATAACAGAGATCTTAAGTAGCAAAGAGAGTAGAGAGAGCCTTTTAGAGTGTAAAAGTGGAAGTTTTTAAACTATTGTTCGTGTCCAGAAGTGAGAATAGGTAAAGGCATATATATTAGTCAAGAGTTAAACAAAATAAGGTAAGGGATCAATTATGAAGCAATTAGGGAAATTCACAGAATCAGTCATACGCGTAAAATCAGTAAGTCTTCCCCTTAATCAAGGGATAATCAATCAACAGTAAAAGCAGGATAGATATTTAAGGAAGGGAATCAAGTAAGACTTGGGTATAGAGTAGGTAGTTAGGGGTGAATGAACAGGAGTTCAATTAAGGAAATAATTGGCAAGAATCAGCAAATAACAAATAAGGCAAGAGAAAACTATTAAGGCAAGAAGTTCAATCAAACCGAGTAGGGCAGTAAGAATCAAAGGTTTTGTTAAGGAAAAGAGTTCAAATCAAACCAAAATAAGAACTTCAGAATAGTCAAGGGTTTAATTAAAATAGAAAATCACGTAAAGAGTCAGCAAATATAGCAGACAGTTCAAATAGGCAAGAAAGGAAGAGTCAGGATTCAACACATAGGTTTTAACGAAGCCAATTGGTAAATCCAAAATTCAAATCAACCCTGATTTAAGGAGAAAAATAGAGTCCTACCATGAATAGCCAGAATGAACATAGACATACAGAATCAATAGAAAAGTTGAACCAAGAAACTTAGTAGAGGCATGTTAGGATAAGAAAATCACAAGAAATCTAATTTGCTAAAGAAAAATCACATAACCAAAGCAAGGATAAGGTAGTACACAAGTAACTCAGAAACCAAACAAAAAAAACTGTCAAAAAATTAGGGCTTTTAAGTATAAATGAGTTAAGGTTAGGGCAAACCTCACGAAATCGGTTAAAACATATAAGAAACAGAAGATTAAACACTCAAAATTAATCAAATGTTTTAGGAAAAGAAAATTTTT
>NW_017672808.1:22026-28822 GCF_001879085.1 Nicotiana attenuata
GATTCGCAGGCCATGAAATGATGTTCTCGGGCCATGAAAATGGTGCCTCCGAACCATGACGCCTTTGAATAATGATATGCAAATTTGAGAGATCCTCAGGCCATGGCTATGGTGTCTTCCGGCTATAACTATAAAGATGATGCCTTTAGACTATGACTCCTTTGGATAGATTGGCGATATTTCAGCCCATGAGGTGCAATAATATGATGTTAACAAGACAAGGCTTAGTCTTGTGAAATGAACGGCAGAACTTAGCCCGATAGAAAAGCAAATAGAAAATACTGGAATAGAGTAATATTTATGCAAGGAGGGACAATGCTTAGTCCCATGCCAATGTGGAGGCAAGGATTGGCCTCATGCAAATATGGAGGCAAGGATTAGCCTCATGCAAGATAGGGAGGCAAGGATTAGCCTCATGCAAATAGGGAGGCAAGGATTAGCCTCATGAAAATATAGAAGAAAGGATTAGCCTCATGCAGATAAGGAGGCAGGGATAGCCTCATGCAAATATGGAGGCAAGGATTAGCCTCATGCAAGATAGGGAGGCAAGGATTAGCCTCATGCAGATAGGGAGGAAGGGATTAGCCTCGTGCAAATATGGAGGCAAGGATTAGCCTCTTGCAAGATAGGGAGGCAAGGATTAGCCTCATGCAAATAGGGAGGCAAGGATTAGCCACATACAGATATGGAGGCAGGGATTAGCCTCATGCAAATATGGAGGCAAGGATTAGCCTCATGCAAGATAGGGAGGCAAGGATTAGCCTCATGCAAGTAGGGAGAGGCAAGGATTAGCCTCATGCAGATAGGGAGGCAAGGATTAGCCTCAGGCACATATGGAGGCAAGGATTAGCCTCATGCAGGATAGGGAGGCAAGGATTAGCCTCATGCAAATAGGGAGGCAAGGATTAGCCTCATGCAAATATGGAGGCAGGGACTAGCCTCATGCAAAAATGGAGTCAAGGATTAGCCTCATGCAAGATGGAGGCAAGGATTAGCCTCATGCAAGATAGGGAGGCAAGTATTAGCCTCAGGCTATTGGGGAGGAAAGGATTAGCCTCATGCAAATAGGGAGGCAAGGATTAGCCTCATGCAAATATGGAGACAATGATTAGCCTCCTGCAGGTGGGGGGCAAGGATTGGCCTCATGCAAATATGGTGACAAGGATTAGCCTCATGCAGATAGGGAGGCAAGGATTAGCCTCAGGCAATTATGGAGGTAGAGATTAGCCTCATGCAAATATGGAGGCAAGGATTAGCCTCATGCAAGATAGGGAGGCAAGGATTAGCCTCATGCAGGTATGCAGGACAGGGCTTAATCCCATGCAAAGAGCGAGTAGCAAATAAAAGTAGCATATGTCTTAGCTGGAGATATATTCAGTATCCGATGGCCTGATTGATAGTGATCATGTTACGTGTATATATTTGCGGACGCTATTGCTACGTCAGATGTACCTGCATTCACAGAAAAATTGTAAGTTTTGTGGTGGGAGGTTGGTTCGTGCCTCTGTCCACTGGCCTTGCTTTTCTCCATTCTGGAGGCCTTTATCGAGTTTCCCTGGGTAACCCCTGACTATTACGAAAAAAATAGAGTTTTCGAAAATATGCAATTATTGATAAAAAAAACAGAGTTATTTAGAAACATATTGAAATATTAGGTATTTTAGATGAACTAGTGACTATAACACATTTCAGAGACACTGCAGCTTTCTTATGTTAGAATTTTGAGAGCCCTCCTCATAATTCTGCCCCAGTTTGGTAGATGATTATTCGGCCGCTTGCGAGTAACGAGTCTTGTTGAGCCTTGCTCGGAATTTTGGGAATCCCTCTCAAAATTCTGCCCCAGTTTCTTAACCGATTTCTGATTGTCTGGTATATGTTGGCGTTGGCTCGACTTGCTCCGGAATTTTGAGGGTCCTCCTCAAAATTCTGCCTCAGTTTCTGATTTTGAGGGAGGGAAATGGAAATTTTATTATGATATGACCGAACTCATAAGGCTGCCTACGTATCCCCTCTTAAACGGGAATCAGGTCAAGCGTAGTTCAATTACATCAGATGAGTAAATGTGAATAGTCTAAACATAATACCTTTTGACTGTGTCTGAATTGATTGGTTTTGGCCAAATTTCTCCGTCCATTTCTGCAAGTATGAGTGCTCCTCCTGTCAGTACCCTGTGAACCATGTACGGACCTTGCCAGTTGGGAGAGAATTTCCCTTTGGCTTCATCTTGATGTGGGAAGATCTTCTTCAGCACCAGTTGTCCTGGTGCAAATTGCCTTGGTTTGACCCTTTTATTTAAAGTTTTAGACATTCTGTTCTGGTAAAGCTGACCGTGACATACTGCATTCATTCTTTTCCCATCTATGAGGGCCAATTGTTCGTAGCGGCTCCTTATCCATTCTGCATCGCTGAGTTCGGCTTCCTGTATGATTCTTAAAGAAGGAATCTCCACCTCGGCTGGGATGACAGCTTCGGTACCATAAACCAGCATGTAAGGAGTTGCCCCAGTTGATGTGCGAACTNTGAAAACTGAGAAGGGCATTAAATTGATGCTTGCCCCAAGATCACATAAAGCCTTGGAAAAGTCTGCACTACCAATAGTGCAGGGGATAGTGAAAGCACCGGGATCTTCTAATTTCGGGGCCATTAAGTGTACTATGGCACTAACTTGGTGGGTCATCTTGATAGTTTCACAGTCCATTGATCTTTTCTTTGTAACCAAATCTTTCATGAATTTCGCATACCCAGGCATTTGCTCCAAAGCCTCCACCAAAGGCACGTTGATGGATAAGCTCTTCATCATGTCAATGAACTTTTTGAATTGATTCTCACTTTTCTGCTTGGCTACCCATTGAGGATAAGGCGGAGGTGGTCTAGGCAAAGGTTCTTTGGCTTTGGGCACCACCGGCTCGGGCATGTCAATCACGTGTTCCCTAGACGGGTTCACGGCATCTTGAGTTTCCACCTCGGCCTCATCAATGTCAATCCTCACATCATTGTTCACCTCATTCTCAACCTCATCTTCAACTATAACAGGTACATCATTTTCCCGCAACTCGGCATCATCATCTACAACTTGCTTATCTTTCGAGGCATGCACATAACCGCCTCTCCCACTTCTTGTTTTAACCGCCATCACATGATTGTTCCCACCCTTAGGGTTCACTACCGTATCACTTGGTAGAGCACCCTTAGGGCGAGTATTCAATGATTGAGAGATTTGGCCTAATTGCACCTCCAAATTTCGGATAGAGGTATTGTGGGAAGCCAATTGAGCATCGGAATCTTGGTTCTTCTTCATCATTTGTTCGAACATCATTTCTATTCTTCCCATATCATTACCCGAGAACTAGATCCTTGAGATTGAAATGGAGGTGGATTGTTCAGTTGTTGGTACATCGGGCGCCTTTGAAAGCCTTGCCCCCGATTGCCTTGATTTCCATTGTTGTTCCACCCGCCTTTGCCCTTGGTTGCCTTGATTGTTGTTCCCCCAATTACCGCCTTGGTTGTTGTTGTTCCAATTACCACCACCTTGTTGTTGATTGCCCCAATTTCCTTGGGGTCGCCATTGTTGGTTTGAAGAGTTGCCTCTATTGCCTTGATAGTGGTTAACATATTCTACCTCTTCATTTTGCTCATCATACCCATCATTTTTAAACCCATCACACTCATCACCAAATTGCTCAGAATTCCCTTAATTTTGTTGCCTTCTCGTGTTGGTAAGCAGATTAACACTTTCCATAGCATTCACTTGCGAGGGTTTTGGACTTGTTGCAACTGTACCTTAGCCAATTGATTCATAGTAGTTGTCAACTCCGCTATGGCTTGCCCATGGTCAAGTAGTTCCTTATGCAAATGAATAACCGTAAGGTCACCTTGGGGAACATTGGCTCTACTTTGCCATGCGGAAGATGTATCCGCGATCTCATCAAGAATCTCGCAAGCTTCATCATAAGACAACTTAATGAAATTACCCCCGGCCAATCTATTGACTATGCACTGATTTGTAGTATTGATGCCCCGATAGAAGGTTTGTTGAATCATTGCCTTAGTCATATCGTTGTTTGGGCATTCTTTCACCATTGTTCTAAACCGCTCCCAAATCTCATGCAAAGGTTCCGTGGGTTCTTGCTTGAAAGCCAATATCTCATCTCAAAGTGCCGCCATGTGCCCGGGTGAGAAAAATTTAGCAATAAACTTATCCGCCAACTCATCCGAAGTTGTGATGGAATGGTTGGGGAGTCTCTCTAGCCAATCCAATGCCTTTCCCCAAAGTGAGAACGGGAAAAGTCTCAACCTAAGAGCATCTTCGGACACATTCGTCTGCTTGCTACCCCAACATGTATCCACAAATCCCTTTAGATGTTTGTAGGCATTTTGATCTGCAGCGCCCGTGAAATACCCACGCTGCTCAAGTAAGGTCAACATCACATTATTTATTTGAAAATTGCCTGCCCGGATTCTTGGTGGGACAATAGCACTTGCATATCCTTGGTTTGGTAATACTCTAGGAGCCACTCTTGGAGGTTGTGGAGGAGGGTCTGGAATATTATCATTAGCATTGGCCTGGCGGCCTCGTCGTGGTCCGAGAGGTACAAGAGGCACCTCATCCTCTCCAATTTCATCTACCTCCTCCCTCGCAAGCACATTTCCAAGGGGGTCATTAGCATTTAAAGCCATTGGGTACCTGTAGTAATCACACACACAAATTAGTAACAAAGAAGGAAAGAAAAACAACACACAAAACTAACTAAATAGATAGCCAAAACCGTTAGCTCCCCGGCAACGGCGCCAAAAAGTTGATCGCTGCCTACTCCGCACTACTAAAAAGTAGGAAGAGAGGGTCACAATAGCTTTTACCCGATTTGTGGGTCGGGATCGATTTCCACAGGGAGCTAGGAATGGAGTCGAGTATCTATCTAGAGTAGAGTTGTGTAATTGTTCCAAATATCACTTCCAATCATTTTTGGGGTTTTATTTATATTCTATTATGATCAAACTACAAATTATAATTGCGACTAAATTAGACTAAGAGTAAATTGCTACATGTTGTATCTAATGGTTTAAAAAGACACTAGGGTAGTGACTTTCACCTAGGTGGCTAATCGACGGGTAATTGCATCTAAAGCACGATTGACATGATTGGGGAAATATGTTATAACCGTTGCTCAATACTATCCACTCTACACCTCTCGGTAGAAAGAGTGGTTTTGCCCAATTGACTCTCTCGAGACCAATTGGGTATGCATAATTGCCCAAGCAACTAGGGTTCAAGTCGGGTAATTACTCTCTCGAGGTTTAACCCTTTAATTGGGACTATCAAATCTCTTGAGTCCATCCCAATTCCTTGTTGAGTCAATTTTGGAGACTTAGGCTCTCTTTCTCAAGAAGAGCCCAAGTCTACTAAGCACAAACCAGTGTTTGCAACCACTAATTCATATATTAAACCATAAAATTGACCCAAATAACAAACACCCATAATCAATCTAACCTTAAATCACAACACTCATCAATTACCCATACTAGGGTTGAGCCACAACCCTAGCTAATGGGTTTAGCTACTCATGCTTGAAGATAAAATAAGAGAAATAGATGAAGAGAAAGACATAATATTAAATTACTGAAGTAAATATAATGATTCAATTGCTAAAACTACGTTAAAGTGCCCAAAATGGTTACAAAATAGCTTCTCACGAGCGCAGCTAATGTCTAATAGTAACTGCTTACCCTAAAAATGGAAAAATGTTCTATTTATACTAAGCTGGAAAAATTGGACAAAAATTCCCCTGCGGGGTTAGTGCGGACCGCACAAAATGGTGTGCGGCCGCACTAGCCTTCTTGACTCTGAAAAATCACTCTCTGAACCCAGGCTCCACGGACCGCACAGAATGGACTGCGGCCGCGGAGGGAACTAGCGCGGTCTGCACAAACACGACCGCGGACCGCACAGGCTTGAAACTTGGCACTTGACATCTCTCTGAAGTTTGCTTCCGCGGACCGCATAAAATGGTGATGCGGCCGCGGTGTCTCCAGTGCGGGCCGGGCAATATGTACTGCGGCTCCATTGCTTTAATGCCTTAGAAATCCAGTCTCTGAATGTCCCTAGTGCGGTCCGCACAGAATGGACTGCAGCCGCACTAGGCTAGTTTGTCCTGAGTTCTTTTTATCTTTGATACTTGTGCAGGTTTCACTCCTTGTTGAGCCGATATTTGACATCTCGTCACTTTGTTGATCAAACCTGCAATCAAGCACACTTATGAGCCTTTTGGGTCTATTTTGTAAGAATTTATACTCAAAGCGTAAGCAAGAAGGAGCATGAAACACGTCAAAATCCCTAGTTATCAACGTCCTCGGACCATGATGTCCTGGGCCATGAATTGTTTAGTGCGGGATTCATAGGCCATGAAATGATGTTCTCGGGNACAAGTACGGCTCGATGAATCGAGCGTTTATTTTGAAACAAGTAAATCTTTAAAACAAAGTTACTGAAAATCTTAAATGCCTAGAATGGCTATAGTAATAAAATTTGCCAAGCTACCCAGGGACTCGGCGGGCTCGGGATGGTGTGGCGGTCAAGTTCCTGAGAACAGCTCCCTTCTCCACATTCTGAATAGTGAGGCCTTCTTCCTCCTCCTCCTCAACTATTGCACTGCATTGTATCATTTATTCTGACTTTTCCTTTTCTTTTAGGATCACTTGGAATAAGAGGATGTGGAGGACCTTTAGGTATGTTGATGATGCCACTATGTGCGAACTAACCTTAGGGGATAGGGAAATAAAGAAATAAAAAGGAAAAAAA
>NW_017672808.1:28842-56388 GCF_001879085.1 Nicotiana attenuata
GCTGAGTGCGGGTCGTCCTTCGTACGGTCTCGGCGTCTCCCTAAACTTATTGCTTCGGTCTCGTCCAGATTGGACTTAGGCTTATTCTCAAAATTTTCAACCTCCCTGACAATTTTCTCAGGTATCTCATCCTCTTCCTCTGAATCACTATTCTCATGTTGCGTTGCCTCATTACATGTCACAGTCACTGCTTCATCAGGAAAAGTAATAATAATGCTGTAGAAAAGAAAAATATAAAGATAGTAGTGAATAATAAAGAGCAAATTCATTTGATTAAAACTTGAAGAAAATTGTCCAGATAAAGTACGACTCGATGAATCGAACATTCATTTTGAAACAAGAAAAACTTAAAACAAAATTTCGGAAATCCTAAATTCCTAGAATGGCTTATAGAAGTAAATTCTGCCAAGCTACCCAGGGACTCGGCGAGCGCGGGATAGTGTGGCAGTCCAGTTCCTAAGAACGGCTCCCTTCTCCTTAGTCTGAATAGTGAGGCCTTCCTCCTTCTCCTCCTCAACTATTGCACTGCATTGTATCATTTATTCTGATTTTTCCTTTGCTTTTAGGATCACTTGGAAGAGGAGGATGTGGAGGACCTTTAGGTATGTTGATGATGCCACTATGTGCGAACTAACCTTAGGGGATGGGAATAAAGAATAAAAGGAAAAAAAAGGTAAACAAGTCAGTAAGGGTTCCGAAATGTTTGCAGTATTTAAACGCATTTTGCGAGAATGTAAATTCGTGTCCTAATTTGGGAGCCTCGTTGTGCCCGAGGTAGGCCTAGTGACAAATAGATTTGGAGAATTTTAGATGCCAGCGAATGCCTCATTTCATAATATGAAAAATAGACGAATCCCAAAACGACACTAAGATAATAGAAAAGTAAGTCACTATTGGCACTTGGCCTTATTACATTTAGGAAAGCAATTAAATCTAGCCTACTTGGTCCTAGAAGGACCTTCCCTAGACTCGATCTTTCTAACTCCATCAACCAGGTTACCCAGCTCTCGCAGACCCAGCAGCAGATAGGCTCTAGCCAGATGTCCTCCTTCGCTTCCTTCAGCATTCTGGCAATCCTCAATCCTCTTTATGACTTTACCCTCCAACTCCACTAATCCTCGCTCCAGATATTCCAACTTTCTGTTGGAAGTGACTGCCATTTCTTTCCATTCTTCGATCAGCCTCATATTCTTCTCGTGTATTTCCCAGTGCTCATTCTCAGAGTCGGGGACCCTCTTGCGCAGCCTGTTGTATTTGAATTGAGCTTCAGCTTCTTCGTCTATGATCCTATTCCCTCGACCGGCTCCTGGCCTCACCATTCCTTTTAGATTGTCTTCCAACCATGCCGGGTAGAGAGGTTCGCACCCTGCATGATACCTGTCAGGCTCAATGGTGTGCTTTTCCACAATGATTTTGCAGTGCCACATGTGCTGGGCTTGACATTTGTAAGGGACGTCGTCATCTTGAAAGTCTGCTCTGAAATGACTCATCTTGGCAACCCTTGGTACAATCTGTTTCCTGCCTGCTTGCCTCATAACTCGGATAGGGACATAAAGATATATTGCTGTCAACCCAATCAGCACCAAGTGTGAAGCGTCCCTGGATCTGATGATAAATTCATCTATTGGGAACCATTCAAACATCCATTGCACTTGTTCCTCGGTCAGATTGTCGAAGAACTCTACCCACTCTTTGGCACTTTCCGGCTCAGCAAATCTGTCCGGAATGTAAGTCATATGCTTGGGGTGATGGAAGGCAATATGGTCGTTCCAAGCCCTGCGCGGAAGTTCTTGGTGATACTGGCCCCTTTGAAGATGTTCTAATAACCACAACTTCAGCAATAGGTTACAACCTTCGAAATGCTTGATCCCCCTTTGACAGCGCTCCAGAGCCCTGTAGATGTCGGCTATGATCATGGGGACTATAGTGTATGTCTGTCCATTGATCCCTTCCATCAAAGTCTTGGCAACCATGGCCAACCTAGTGTGGATTCTTTCCCTTTTCATTGGGAATACTATCAGGCCCAAGAAGCATACAATGAACATGAACACTCTGCAGTGGATGTGGCCCAGAGAAGTGATAGAAAGCTCGTCATGGAAGGTACGGTATGACTTGCTATGGCCATATCTCTCATACAGATATTCGAAGGGTATGTAGGATTCCTTCAGGCATCCCAAGTCAGCATTTTTCTTCAACCCCATCATCTTTAAAAACCCTTTACCAGTATGATTCTCCGGCACCAATAACCCAGGGCTATCCCAAGCCAATCCCGCAAGTCCCCCAATTTCTTCTAGGAGTTGTGTCATTTCTATGTCGCCAAAATGGAACACAGCCCTTTCACTATCCCAGAACAAAGTGGCAGCCTCGATCAACCTATTGTTTGGCTCAATGTCTAGTAGAGAAGGTAAATTGCCCAAGTGTTTTCTTACGTGTTTCTTGTCACTTGAGGAAAGGTCTTCCCACCAATCTAGTAGCAATGGTGGAATGTTGCTGACCATACCGAATCTGGGGACCTCGTGCCTCATTTTCTACAAAACAAAAAGGTTAGACCCTTCTCCCCCACCAGACTCAACTATTTGTACATTCATGATTAGCATATTGGCATTTAGTTCTCCAAAATAAATGCACAGAACGTGGTTGTGTCCGTTGGGATTAGGGAAACCCCGGTGAACTTTTGGATAAGGCTCGTCTTAAAGGATTATTATGTGGACAACATATTCAATCCGACTAGGTTTGACCATGATGCATGCACAATTACGATCAGAGTAAGGTTACTATGGGGGTCTAGACTGGTACCCTCAAGCGGACAACTTGAGGGGGAAAGGCACGGAACCGTCGACTGCACCGCTGATCGACTAGTTTTACCGCAAATAAGTCTTTCCGAATTTAAGGGTAATAAATTGGAAGAGCGCAACCACTCATCAAGCGTTGCTATGGGATTTGATACGCACGAGTGGAATATGATGTGGAGTATGATATATGCAACAATAAACAGCATGTTGTCAAGTATTTGCACGTAAAAATGATAAATGTAGTACTTAAAAAATTGAAAGGCGGTTACAGAAGAAGAAAACAAAGAGACGAGTCAGTTTCAGGAAAATAAAGAAATCATAAATGCTTAAAAAAAAATAGTTAAATTCAAATAAGGGGAAAGGGTACGTGGGATAGAGCATGCTTAAATTGATTCATGAAAATAAGTTCGTTATGGTAAGAGCCTAGAACATCCCCAGTAGAGTCGCCATGCTGTCGCGCCCCCCTTTTTTCCTCCTTGCGGAGAAGGTCAGGGTTTCGACATTTCATGGGGGAACAACTCTTTTTTCTTTTGGGAATTGGGTATTGGAAGAGTCGCCACCTAACGGATTAAGGTGCGTTAGGGCACCTAGAGTAATTAACTCATGAGACTAGTTTGCATTACCAGAGATTAGGGTAAGGGCTCGAAATAACCTTGAGGGGAAGGTGTTAGGCACCCCTCGCGGTCCACAACGGTGGGTCCCGGCCAAACTTATATGAATCAGTCATTTTGAACAAATAAACGGTTCACCACGTATTTGCAAATAAGAGCATATTTTTATATTCTAAATACAGAGACGATTCAGGTAATGGGAACAAGAGGGAAACTTGAACAATTTACACATGTATATGTAGAGAGAAGAAAGTTTATAAAATTTAAACACATATGGAATTGGGAAAGGGGTCCTACGTTGGTTAACCTACAGGATCATACCCACACAATTCCCAGTAATCACTCCTCAATGAGGGGCCACACGTGGCATTAGCGCATAGTCATCATATCCTTACTACCCAATTCCCTCCCCTTTGGTCATGGCCTAAAGCGTTCTAGAAACCTTGAGAGATATCCTATGCGTGCACTACCCGTCCCTTCCTTGTGGCCCTGGAGGTATTTAGGACCTCTAATTCAGGTGGTTCTAGATCATCCTAATGCATTTAAAGGAGAAAAATCTAGGTGTCAAACAAAACAATTAGGACTGCACTGAAACGAGAACAATTAAAGGTTCACATTTACCTCCACAAACAGAGCAAACAAGTGCACGTCTTAAACACAGTTTCAGGTATTTAAAAGAAGCCCTAGAACAGGATATCTAGGTGAGCAGAGAATATGCAGTATTGAGTTAGGACCAAAGTGTGAAAGGCCTATTCAGTTTGCCTACTGGTTTTAGACCTGTTGAATATGAGCAGTCTCAAATCAAGGCGGAGTTTTATAGGTTTGCAGAATTTTACTTGCCCTACAAGCTTGCCTAGGTGTGTAATAGTGACGTCCTATGAGCATGGTATCTAATCACTGATCAGGAATGCAGTAAAACATTAAGCAATTTTAAAACGGCAATTTGAGTCCTATAGGCATGCTTTCTAGTGATGTTGATTAAGTAGGCTAATTATTCTGATTCAGAACTTACGGGCGTAAGCTAAAGTCGGACTGATTTTAGATCCTATAGGCATGGTTTCTATTAAAACATAAGGTGAAACAAGCAGAATTTATTTGACCAAAGTGAAATCCCTATAGGCATGATTTCTATTAAAGCTGATTAGACCCTATAGGCATAGTATCTAATTATTAAAAGCTGAATTACATCCTATAGGCATGACTTCTAATTGTGTGGAAGTAAAGCAAACAGAACTTATTTAAACCAAAGCATATCCTATAGGCATGTTATCTAACAAACACATTTGAATCAACATGGACCCTATAGGCATGGTATCTACCCAACTTTACCCACAGTATATAACTACCCTCCCTTTTTCACTATTTTCCCTAATATTTGTTTACAATTGATTATTACAGACCAAGAACTGAATAAATTACATAAAAATACAATATACATTAAACTATAGGGAGCCTGAAGCAGGCCCAAAGTAGTTTCCAAGCCTTCAGTAACCTCAAGTGCTCAAAGTTCCATAGCCAATTTCATGTCTATGTGTGTCAGAGTTCCCTAAGGACCTCAAGGATCCCGGGCAGTGCTCACACCCAGACCTTTCCAAATCAGCTGATTTATGTGCAGTGTGGAAGGGCCAACCCTGATATACCAGAGTTCAGAGAGATCTCAAGGGTCTCAAAGCAGTACACATACTAGAGGGGCAGGACTTAATAATCTAGGAGTAAGTGAAAGTGCATAATGGTTTGAAAGAGTTCAATAGACAGTATAAAGAAAGGTCTTAGTAGTGAAAAGAGTTTCTGAAAACCAGTATTGATTTAGTGATAAAATAGTTTGAGGAATGTGTAAAGAAACAATTAGCAATCATAACACAAGTCATGGAACAAACAGTTTTAGGGAGTACTTTGGCAAACAGCTTTCACATAATGGAAGAGGGGTTGGGAACATAGAGAGTACACCTCAATAGAGCACAGAAACAACAGAATACATAGAGTTTTAAAGGGGTTATACAGAACTAGTATGTTAGATAGAATGTAGGTCATGCAGCAAAGATCACAGCAGCAACATGTTGAAGACATTTAAGCCACAGCTAGAGTCACTCTAGGGAGATTAAATAACTTAGCAGGAGTGAGGCAGAACAGGCAAGGACTTAGGCAAGTAACAAGTGAAGGCATGCTAAATAAACAATAGTCAATCAAACAGGCTTAGTTACATATGTAGATATGTTAAACAAGATAGCAAACAAACAAGCATAGTGGGAAACAGGCTAATCACAAATTTGAATAGGAAGTATTTGACATGCTGGGTAAGCAGTAAATAGAAGCAAGGATGGACTCAAGCCATATGAACTAATGCAGTAAATAAACACATAGGTCTATATTCTTAAAAATTAATCAGAAGTATACCTAGTAAAGGAAAACACAAGATGTGAGAAAGGTGTTGTGCAATTTCCAGCCTTGGCTTCCGGTCGGCTAGAATAACAGAGATCTTAAGTAGCAAAGAGAGTAGAGAGAGCCTTTTAGAGTGTAAAAGTGGAAGTTTTTGAACTATTGTTCATGTCCAGAAGTGAGAATAGGTAATGGAATATATAGTAGTCAAGAGTTAAACAAAATAAGGTAAGGGATCAATTACGTAGCAATTAGGGAAATTCATAGAATCAGTCACACGTGTAAAATCAGTAAGTCTTCCCCTTAATCAAGGGATAATCAATCAACAGTAAAAGCAGGACAGATATTTAAGGAAGGGAATCAAGTAAGACTTGGGTATAGAGTAGGTAATTAGGGGTGAATGAACAAGAGTTCAATTAAGGAAACAATTGGCAAGAATCAGCAAACAACAAATAAGGCAAGAGAAAACTAATTAAGGCAAGAAGTTCAATCAAACCGAGTAAGGCAGTAAGAATCAAAGGTTTGGTTAAGGAAAAGAGTTCAAATCAAACCAAAATAAGAACTTCAGAATAGTCAAGGGTTTAATTAAAAGAGAAAATCACGTAAAGAGTCAGCAAATATCGCAGACAGTTCAAATAGGCAAGAAAGGAATAGTCAGGATTCAACACATAGGTTTTAACGAAGCCAATTGGTAAATCCAAAATTCAAATCAACCCTGATTTAAGGAGAAAAATATAGTCCTACCATGAATAGCCAGAATAAACATAGACATACAGAATCAGTAGAAAAGTTGAACCAAGAAACTTAGTAGAGGCATGTTAGGATAAGAAAATCACAAGACATCTAATTGGCTAAAGAAAAATCACAGAACCAAAGCAAGGATAAGGTTAGTACACAAGTAACTCAGAAACCAAACAAAAAAATGTCAAAAAATTAGGGCTTTTAGTATAAACGAGTTAAGGTTAGGGCAAACCTCACGAAATCGGTTAAAACATATAAGAAACAGAAGATTAAACACTCAAAATTATCAAATGTTTTGGAAAAAGAAATTTTTCGGAAACCCTAGTTTAGAAAAAATGGAAAACCATTCGAAAATCAGAAAGTTCTTGCAAAAATCAGAAGGTTCTTGTAAAACTCATACGAAATATGTTCGATCTATCTCAGATCTTGCACAGATCTGAGAAGCTGAAAGGACCAAAATTAGGGTTTCGAGAAGAGCAACGCAAAGGTGAAGAAGCGAGCTTAGAAACCCATAGATATAGGAAGATCTTACTCAGAATCAAACCGGAACAGCCTGAAACAGGCAAGAAAGGGCCATAGATGCAAGCAAACTAACCTTGGTCCCTTGAGGACCCTGGAGATGGTGATACCAGTAGAGGAGAGGCCGTTAGAGGCCTGAGGGTGGTGAGACACCACCATGAAGGGCCATAGATGAGTGACGGCGAGGTCCGATTAGGGTTTAGACTTGAGAGCATTTGAGAGAAGAGAGGATTAGGTGACGGCGGGGTAGGTGAGGGAAATGAGAGGGTTTTGGGGGTCATTAGGTTTAATTTAGGTGAGGGTTAATCTAGACCGTTGATCAAAATGATCAACGGCCAGGATTTGGCCGAGTATTAGGTCGGGCAGATAGGTATTGGGCTGGGTAGGTTTATGTTAAAATTGGGCTGGGTATTGGTTCAAATTAGGATTGGCATTGAATAGAAAATAGGGCCATATTTTAAATAGCCAATTTTAATGACTAAATAATTTATAAAAATTAATAAATGAGTACCAAAAATATCTTTGTGCACTGAAAATGATTTAAAATAGTTATTTAACATTTTAAAAATATAAAAGACATTTCATGCATAAATAATGTAATTATACATTAGTATAGGCTATTATTGCAAAGATGAGCAATTTAGCTTGAAAAATGTAAATGTAATTACACAATGCACTAAAAAAATTTAAACACCATGTTTCCATAAATAATGAATTTAGATGGCTAAATCATCACAAAAGTAATATGACGGATAATTATTGGATATTTATATAATAAGAAGAGGAAAAATAAATTGATTTGGAGCTTTTAAAGCTGTAGAAAAATTATAAAAAATACTTATGCATGCTTATAACTGCATATGTACAATTTTGAAAGTATATATATGTATTAAAATATGTGAGGAAAATTGGGTATCAACAAGGGCCTTATAAAGGAATTTGAGCGAGATGAGTATTTGGGTATTGCATGATTGAGTGCGTATTAGTTATGTTCTTTCGGGTTTGGTAAGGCATTGTGTCATTTGCTTCTCCGTGGTCATGGTAATGCACTTTGGGTACTTGATGTCAAATTTCGCGTGGTTATTGATTTTGAGCAGGGTGGCTCGAGGTATATAATATGGACCAGCGTTTCGATGGGGTCACACATTGCAGCGGAATCATGTTGAGGTATGATCCATTATGATGGATTCATGTGTTATGGTCCTACGGTGTGTGATGGATTTTTATCATTTCGTTGTGGCGGTACTTGTTAAGCTTGCGAGATAGTTCTCTCGTTTGAGTCATTTTTTTCATGATTGAGTACATCTTCATGATTGCTTATTAGTGCACGGATTATGCAGGTTGTGGCTTTAGATTGTATTGATGTGGGATGTTTGTAGACTAGATGGTATTTGATAAGACAAGTTAGTTGGATCTAGGGTGGGTGCAATCGGATTTGATTGTGGTATATTTGGATGGATAATATCGAAAGTCGGCTTAGAAATTTACTATAGTTCTTGTTGGAGGAGAGGGAGCTCCATGACTTGTTGATCTGAGGAATGGTTATGAGTTTCTGCATATTTCATTCATCATCTGCAGTGTACAAAAGTTTTAGAATGAGGCTTCGTTGGATATGAGGTTTATTACCGGTATTGGGTTGTTTTGAGCAGCTATTGTGATTGAAATTATCGCTATAAGTATTTGAGTTATGCGATATATTATATTACATCTTGGATTATGGTGAAGGCTTGATACAGCTTGTTTAGACTTATATAGTGTGTAGATGCGAGATTCTGATCTTATAGAAATTTTGGATATTGGAAATTGGATTCGAAGGCTTATGAGCTGAGGTTGAGGTAACGATCTTCAGTTATGTTATCGGGCCTATATGGAATAGGGTGACGTGGGATCACCCCCGGGTATGTGCATGGTAAGGTTACTCAGCGATTTGATGGCTTTCATAACAACTCTTGGCACGTTCGAGGACGAACACATGTTTAAGTGGGGGAGGATGTAACGACCCGACCGGTCGTTTTGAGCATTTGCACTTCGCTCAGTAGTTTACGGACACGAGTAGCTCTGTATGATGAATTATGACTTATGTGAATCGTCGGTTTTGGTTTTTAGGTTATTCGGAATTGATTTGGAAGAATGATTCTCAATTAGGAAGTTTTAAATTTGAAAGAGTTGACCAAGTTTGACTTTTTAGTAGTTGATCTCGGATTGGATTTTTGATGGTTTCATTAGCTCCGTTGGGTGATTTTGGACTTAGGAGCGCATCCAGATTGTGATTTGGAGGTCCGTAGTAGAATTTGGCTTGAAATGGCGAAAGTTGGAATTTTGGAAAGTTTGACCGGGAGTGGACTTTTTAATATCGGGGTCGGATTCCAATTCCGAAAGTTGGATCAGGTTCGTAATGTTAAATGTGACTTGTGTGCGAAATTTGAGGTCAATCGGACGTGATTTGATAGGTTTCGGCATCGGTTGTGGAAGTTTCAAGTTTCAAAGTTCATTGATTTCGAATTGAGGTGTGATTCGTTGTTTCGATGTTATTATATGAGTTTTGAGGCCTTGAGTAGGTCCGTGTTATGTTATGGGACTTTTTGGGATGTTTGGACGTGGTCCCGAGGGGCTCGGGTGAGTTTCGAACGGGTTAGGACTATTTTTCCTTCAGTTTGCACTGCCGGTTCTGCAGAACTCTAAGTATCTGGTTTCCCTAATCGCGATCGCGGGGTATGGATCGTGATCACGTAGAATTGTTTGAAGGCTGGGAGAAATTGTTCATCGCGTTTGCTAGTCTTCAGACGCGTTCGCGTAGGTTGCTGCAACTTGAGCACCGCGTTCATGTAAGCTTGCACGCGTTCGCGTAGAGTGTTTGAGTGAGCTGGGCAGTGGCCGTTTCTTCTTCGCGTTCGCACTTCTTTACACGCGATCGCATAGAGAATTTTTGGTGGAATTATATTTTGTTCATCGCGAACGCGATGGATTTCTCGCGTTTGCGTAAAAGGATGCCTGGGCAGATTATAAAGTACTCTATTTTGAGGGTTTCAGCCTTTTTTGCATTTTGGAAGCTATGGAGCTCGAATTAAGCCGATTCTTGAAGAAATTTTCACCTTATGAATTGGGGCAAGTATTCTCCACTCGTTTTTTATTACATTTCATGAATCCATCTTCATTTTTAGCATTTGGTTGATGAATTTAAAGAGGAAAATTGAGGGTTTTGGCCTAAAGTTTGGTAATATGAATTTTTGAGTTTTGAACACCGATTTGGAGTCGGATTTGAGTGAAACTAGTATGGTTGGACTCGTAATTGAATGGGTGTCGGGTTTTATGAGTTTTCCGGGTTCCAAGGCGCGGGCCCGGATGTGATTTTTGGTCGGTTTTGGGTTTTAATTAAGGATTCGATCTTTATCATTTGAAGTTGTTTCCTTGGGCTTTATTTGATGTATTTGAGTTGCATTTGGCTACTTTTGAGCCGTTCGGAGGACGCTACGCACGTGATGGAATCTTTGCAGCATCGCTTGACTTGCTCGGTATTGGTATTGGCTTGCTCGAGGTAAGTAACTCTTCTAAACTTAGTGTTGAGGGTATGAAACCCCGAATTTCGTGCCATGTGATGATTGATATGCTAGGTGACGGGCGTGTGGGCGTGCACCCTATGAATTGTGACTCCATTGTGTTTATGGCACTGTGTAGTGGCCCTATTTTGTTGATATCTGTGTTATCACCATGTGATTAAGTAACTGAGCTGTCAATCATGCTAGACATCATGTTTAGGCTTTATGCTGATATTGTTAGGACCCATAGTGGTCGTTTCTTGCTGTCATCTCACTGATTTCATTGATATTTCGTACTCAGTCATATTCATTCATTACATATCATATCTCAGTCTCTGTTGTTATTTCTTGATACATCATATCATCATTTTTGGGCTTTTAATGACATTGTGAGTTTGTGAGAGAGAGACTGGAGAGATTGATGACTGAGTGAGGCCGAGGGTCTGATTGTGAGGATATTGATACTATAGCACGTGAGTTGTCCGTGCAGAATGTGAGTTGTCCGTGCGGATCTAGATATTAATATATTAGCACATGAGTTGTCTGTGCAACACGTGAGTTGTCCGTGCGGATTATAGCGCTTGGGCTGTAGGAGCCCCTCCGGAGTCTGTACACCCTAGTGAGCGCAGTTGATTATGTGTGTGTATATATATATATATCGAGTTGCATGCCGCAATGAGTCTTATGGCTATATATATGTGGATCGGGTTGCACGCCCCAACGAGTATTGTACAGTGTTGAGTGATGGAGTATGCTAAGTATTGAGAACGGTAAGAGATAATGCGAGACAGTTAGGTTGAGTACTCGGAGAGTGTGAGTACATGATTTCTTCACTGAGAGGCATAGCATTTGACATGTGTACTTGAGATACATGCATAGAGATGCATTTTCTTCTGTTGCCCGGTTTTGGTGACATTCCTGATTCTACCCCTATCTTGACATGTAGGCATAGAGATGTACTTTCTTCATGCTATCTAAAATGAATCATTTACCTATTGAAAGGTTTTAGGAAAAATTACAGTTTTCAAACTATCTCATATTTTTCAATGATTTCGATAAAGGATTTGGGTTATCACTGATATACTTGAAAAGCGAAACGATTTTCAGGAATTATGAATAAGCTGAGCATTTTAAATTCCGAGTTACTTATTTTTTTATTTGCTTTACATTGTTATGAACTGCTGTTGGTTATTGGTGTTGAACCCGACCTATATTTCAGCTCGTCACTACTTTCAACCTAAGGTTAGGTTTGTTACTTATTGAGTACATGGGGTCGGTTGTACTTATACAACACTCCTGCACCTTGCATGAAGATGTTGACTGATGATGTTGCTGTGATCAACGAGAGTTGGGATTGAAGATGTACCTGCGTTCTGGTTGTAGCTGCCTCTTGTTCATGGTAGCCCTAGATTTATAAAACTCTATTTTTGCTTTTCAAACAGATGGTGTATTTACTTCATACAGCTTTGTAAACTCTATTCTTAGAAGGTCATGATTTGTACTACCAGTCCTTAGGGATTGTATAAGATTCAGAAAAATTCCTTTTGTTTAATTGTTTTATTGATATTATTGGAGTTGTATAGTTATTAGTTGTCTTACCTAGCGGGTTGGGTTAGGTGTCATCACGACTAGTGCATTTTGGGTTGTGACATTAACACATGTAACAATAGACTAATAATGAAAGATGTAACATGGTATGACAACTCAATTAAGGAATGGAAAGAGTCTAATAACCTAAACCGGTCGAATATCATATATCTCATCACCTCGCGTACAGGGCTTCCGCATAATACAAATAGAACAATCAATCCATATCCTAATGGGTAATTCCCCCATACATAGAGGCAAGACACTTACCTCAAACAAGCTAAATCAACTCGCTAGTAAGCCTTTTTCGCGAAAATCCAACTCTGCACAGCTCGGATCTAGCCAAAATAACGTAATGCCATAAATACAAAGCATAGAAAACTATTATGGATAATAAAGTTGCAATATTTAAAGAAAATTAAAAACACAACACAAAATTCAACCCCTAGACTACACCTCGGAAACTGACCAAACTTACAAAATCCGAACGCCCATTCAATAACGTGTCCAACCATACCAAAATTATCCAATTCCGACCTCAAATCGACCTTCAAATCCCCAATTTATAGTTTAGAAATGTTTCACAATATCTCCAATTTTCTCCGATTCAAAACACTAATTAAATGTATAAAACAATGATGGAATTATGAATATAAGCAAATCCGAGTAAAAAATATTTACCCCGATCCAAATCTTGAAAATCCTTTCCAAAATTGCCCAAAACCGAGCTCTACAACTCAAAATATGAAAATTAACTCTAACCCTCGGTCTTCCGTTTTTCTGCCCAGTGATATCCGCATCTGCGGCATCTCTATCGCACCTGCGACTCCTCACCTGCGGAAAAATCCATTGCAAGTGAAGCCTCAACTAAACTCAGGGACATTCCGCTTCTATGGCACAAATAGCGCACCTGCATTTTTGCTTCTGCGAACCTACTGTGCACGTGCAATTTCGACTTCTACGCCAAAGACTTCGCACCTCCGTTCTCCCACCCAAAGTTCAAATTCTGCATCTGCGGGACAATTCTCGCTCCTGCGATTGCACATATGCGCACTCCTGTCCACGTCTGTGGACACAACCAACAAATGCCCAAACCGCTTCTACAACCCATGGACGCTTCTGCGTTCTCGGACCGGCAGCCAAAACCACGCAGGTGCGATCACACAAGAAGCGTCAAGCTTCAGCAATTTCCTTAAGTCCAAACTCAATCTGATATCAATCTGAATCATACCCGAGGCCCCGGGACAACATCCAAAACATACCAACACATCCTAAAATATGACACGAGCTTAGTCAAAGCCTCAAATCACACCAACAACATCAAAATCATGAATCGCACCCCTATTCAAGGTTAATGAAACTAATGAACTTTCCACTTCTAAAATCAATGTCGAGTCATATCAAATCAACTCTGACTGACCTCAAATTTTGTACACAAGTCGTAAATGACCTATTCTAAACCGAAATACTACCCCGATATCAACCAAATTAACTCTTTGCAAAACCTCTCAACCTTTCGAACCTTCAATTTTTCAACTTTCACCAGTTCAAGCCAAAATGACCTACGGGCCTCCAAATCAATATACGGGCATACGCGTAAGTCCAAAATCACCATACAAAGCTAGTAGAACTATCAAAATTCCATTCTAGAGTCGTCTACACAAAAGTAAAGCTCCGGTTAACTCTTCCAACTTAAGCTTCCACTCTTAGGACTAAGTGTCCCAATTCACTTCGAAACTCACCCCAAACCAAACTAACTACCTCGGCAAGTCATATAATCACAGTTTAATATAGAGGAGGAAATAAATAGGGAACAAGGATAAAATACTCAAAATGACCGGCCGGGTCGTTACACACGTCCGAATCCAAAATTATCATACGAACCAATTGGAACCTTTAAATCCCGATTCCGAGGTCGTTTACTCAAAATGTTGACTCAATTCAAACTTGGAAACTTAGGCCACTATTATGGAATTAAGGGGTCATTTGGTTGGAAACATGTTTTCCCGAGATTAATTATCTCGGGATAACTTATCGCGAGAATAATTATTCCATCCTCCCATAAGGATAAATAAACACTACAATCCCGGGATTAGTTATAATGCACATTAATCCCAACAAAACATGGGATAAACTCATCTCGAATTTAATCCCGTGATTAATTATCCATTATCACTCGTACCAAACGAGCCCTAAATGTTCCGAATTCAACCCGAACTCTTCCAAAATTAAACCAATCATCCTCGAAAGTTATAAAACAGTAAAAGCACATACGAAAAGTCTTGAATAGGCAAATGGGGATTTAAAAAGCAAAACGACTGGTCGGGCCATTGCATAAACAATCATTGTAATCTTGGTATTATATGAAAGTATCTAAGAATCTTTGTTGAAATTCCTTTATTTCTCTTATTCGGATTCCCTGAAGCAACCTTTTCATCAGTATGTTCTCCTTTTCTCACAATCCATCCCTTTTCACCACCTTTAGAGCATTGCTCAAGATCAACATATTCTTTTCTATATAAAATTCAATTATTAACACATGCATATATCTTTACATAATCTAAACCCAAGACTTTAATTATCTTTTGAACTTACTCATGACTATTAGTGGAAACACAACGATATAAGTCATGCAACATTTCAAAAGTTGAAGCACCATCATTCCCTATATCTGAACCTGTACCAACATTTGTTCCATCATCTGAATATGAAACTGACTCACCATGATAAATCCACCGATCATATATTAAATATGTTCCTTGCCTAAGTACAACAACAACAACCCAGTAAAATCTCACAAGTGGGGTCTGAGGAAGGTAGTGTGTACGCAGACTTTACCTCTACCCCGAGGGGGAAGAGAGGCTATTTCTGATAGACCTTTGGCTCAAGAAGACTAAAAGAGATAATATATCATTACCATCAATAAAAATCATAGAATAATAACAACATCACATGAACCAGTAAATAGATGGAAAGAAAAAACAATAACCAGTAAATAAGGCCCGACACTATGAAAATGGAAGAGTAATCTGAACACAACATTGACCACTAGCATTCTAAGACAAAATCCTATTCACACTAGCCTCACACCGGTACAAGTTAGAAATATGCTCAACTACATCCTAATCTACAACCTTAATGCTCGACCTCCACAGCTTCCAATCGAGGGCCTATCCTCAGAGATGTGAAGCCTCGCCATATCTCGCTTGATCATCTCTCCCTAATACTTCTTAGGCCGCCTTTTACCTCTACTCGTACCCACCAACGCCAACCACTCGCACCTCCTAACCAGGGAATCTGGGCTTCTTCTCTGTACGTGCCCGAACCATCCGAGCCTCGTTTCTCGTATCTTGTCATCCTTGCGAGCCGCGCCCACCTTCTCCTGAATATCTTCATTCCTAAGATTATCCATCCTAGTGTGCTCGCACATCCACCTCAACATCCTCATTTCTGTTACTTTCATCTTCTAGATATGTGAGTTCTTAACTGGCCAACACTCATCCCCATACAACATGGCCAGTCTAACCACCGCTCTATAAAACTTACATTTGAGTAGCGGTGGCACTTTCTTGTCACATAGAACTCCAGATGTTAGCCTCCATTTCATCCATCTCACCCATATATGGTGTATGACATCCTCGCCGATCTCCCCATCCCTCTGGATAATCGACCCAAGGTACTTGAAACTGCCTCTCTTGGGAATGACCTACGATCCAAGCTTCACGTCCATGCCCGCTTGCCCTTGGCGTTGAATTTGCACTCAAGATATTCCGTCTTAGTCTTGCTCAACTTGAAATCCTTAGACTCAAGGGCATGTCTCCAAACCTCTAGCTTCTCATTAACGCTGCTTCGCATGATCAGAACTATGTCATCAGTTAATAACATACACCATGGCACCTCCCCTTGATTATGATATGCAGTGCGTCCATCACCAGGGCAAATAAGAATGGGCTGAGCGCAGATCCTTGGTGTAACCCCATAATAACCAAAAAATGCTCAGAGTCGCCTCTCACTGTCCTACCCGGGTCTTAGCTCCATCATACATGTTCTTAATCGCCCTAATATAAGCAACTGTCACACCTTTAGCCTGAAGGCATCTCCAAAGAACCTTTAGGAACCTTGTCATACACTTTCTCCAGATCAATAAACACCATGTGCAGATATCCTTGTATTGTTCCACCAACCTCCTGATAAGGTGGATAGCTACCGTAGTAGAACGACCCGGCATCAACCCTAACTGGTTGTCAGATATAGATACCTTTCTCCTCATCCTCGCTTCTAGAACTATCTCCCAAACTTTCATGGTATGACTCAGTAATTTATTACCCCTATAGTTGTTGCAACTCTGGATATCACGTTTTTTTTGTGCAAAGGAACCACTATACTCCACCTCTACTCATCCGGCATCCTCTTCATCCAAAAAATAATATTGAATAGCCCAGCCAGCCACTCCAAACCTGCTATACCCACACACCTCCAAAATTTTACCGAAATATCGCCAGTCCTGTTAGCTCTGCCCCTGCACATCTTACACATAGCCCCCATTACCTCCTCGAACTTGATGCGCTTACAATACCCAAAGTCACGGTGACTCTTGAAATGCCCCAGATCCCCTTCTTCATTCAGAAGTTTATGACAGTAAGTCTACCATCTCTGCTTAATTTGTGGCTCTCCCATCAATACTCTACCGTCCTCGTCCTTGATGAACTTCACTTGGTCCAAATCCCGAGCCTTCCTCTCTCTCGCCTTGGCCAGCCGAAATAATTTCTTCTTCCTGTCTTTAGCCCCCAGTTCCTCGTACAGACAACCAAAAGCCATAGTCTTAGCCTCCTTGACTGCCAACTTCGCCTCCTTCCTAGCTACTTCATACCCCTCTATGTTCGCTCTCCTCTCTTCCTCGCATGTGCTCCCTACTAACTTTAGGTACGCTGCCTTCTTCGCTTCCCCTTTACCTTGGACCACATTATTTCACCACCAATCTCCTTTGTGCCCACCAAAGTAATCCTTCGAGACTCCCAACACCTCTCTCACCGCCTTCCTTATACAATCTATCATCGTCGACCACATATCGCTCGTGTCCCCACTACTTCTCCAGGCTCCCACGGTGATGACCTCCCTTCCAACTCCTGAGCTTTATCCTTAGTCAAGGCTCCCCACCTGATCCTCGGTCATCCTCGTGCAGTCCTCTTCTTCCTCTTTGTCATGATACCGACGTCCATCACCAAGAGCTTATGTTGCATCACGAGGGTCTCACCCTGGATAACCTTGCAATCCTTAGGCAACCCTTTATCGCACCTCCTAAGGAGAAAATAGTCAATTAGAGTCTTCGACACCGTACTCTAAAAGTAACCAAATGCTCCTCCCTCTTCGAAAAACTAGAGTTCTCAATCACCAGCTTAAATGCCTTAGCGAAATCCAACGGCGAAGTGCCTCCTGTGTTCCTATCCTCAAAACCGAAGTCGACATGCACCTCAACTTAACCCCCTACAGTCGACCCAATATGTCCAGTAAAATCCCCTCCTATAAATAACCTCTCATCAGGCAGAATATTATGCACAATTTCATCCAACTTCTCCCAAAAGCGCCTCTTAACCTCCTCATCCAAGCCCGCTTGCGGCACATAAGCGCTAACGACATTTAGGGTGCACTCTCCAACCACCAAATTAATAGACATTAACCTATTATTTACCTGCCTAACCTCTACCATAGACTCTCTAAGTTCCCTACTTACCTAAATACCCACACCATTTTTACCCTTCAGTACTCCAGAGTACCACAGCTTATACTCGTCCGCATCCCTCGACTTCGATCTTACCCACCTAGTCTTCTAGACACACGCTATATTGACATCCCTCTTCTGGAGGATCTTCGCCAGCTCTATAGACTTTCCCGTCAATGTACCTATGTTCCATGACCTAATTGTCAACCTATAGGCTCCCTTGTGCCCCTTACCTCTCGTCCCATCCCTTGTCCTCTGCCCCATCTCCCGCCTCAACCCCGGCCTCCCGATGACATGACCTTACTCTATCATACCATACTACAGCCACTATACCTACAACAGATAAAGGAGAATGACTAACACACAATAAGCAAACAGACCAGACTAGGAGAAAACAAGTTGTAACTATAGGCATGCTAATTGTATGATTCAAACTAATGAGAACTAAAAAGGCAACAATTTAACTAACACAAGGAAGAGAAATAGGAAAGCGGGAAGTACCAACTCCCGGGAATAGAACCTGAAAATATTTTTGGTGTACACGACGTTGTTGTGACACCTGGCACATTCACGTCCAACTTTTCATCGCCTCTTACTGCTACTCGCCCTAGAAGCTCTCCTGTATTTGCGCGCTTGCTCCTCACCCGTCTCCGATAGCCACCATGTAATACCTAGAAGACAAAGAAAACTTGAGAATAAAAAAAAGGCTGCCTCTGCTATCATTGGTAAAGCCCCAACAGAAGCAAAGAAGAGAAACACAAAAGAACAGAAGGGGGGAAAATAGTGGGGGGAGTAATGTTCAAATAGTCTAACATACAAGTACAAAGAAGAGGAAAAGAAGACGTAAAGAAAGGGAGAGGAGAAGATGGGGAAGGGACAGTAGAGGGGAGGCGACTGCAGCCGTCAGAATATATGTCACCGGCAGGATAGCAGTCGCCAAAGCTGAAAGCTATGGTGTAGGTTGGGGTGTAGAAGGGAGAGAATGGGGTGGTATAAGAGAGCGGAGAGAAAAGTGAAGGGTGGTCGGAAATCTTACCCGATTGTTGTCGTTGGTGCTGGTAGTGTTTCGGCAGAAGATGACCACTGGGGGTTGGGGTTGGGTTACTGTTTGAAAGCCAACAACAAAGGGATTATTGATGTTTGGTTAAAAGAATGAGATTATTCCTCGCCTAACTAAATATGTCTTTACTTCTTCTCATGTTTTCTAAAGAACATTATTACACTTAATACACGGACATTGGATTCTTACACCAGCATTAGTATTAGAAAATGCGAAGTTCAAAAACTGGTCCACACCATTCAAGTATTGAGGTAACGTCTTATTCTTAATGAGTATCCAACTCTTATCTATCATGTACTTACCAACAATAAAGTATAAATGTAAAATTATACGATTAATTTTTTCTCTATTTCTTATGATATATTGTATCGGGAAAAAATAGAATAGAGAAATACTTAGAAACATAAGGCTTTGAGTTGAAGTGGAAAGCCAAATCGTTAGAGAAAATTTGTATATTATTGGACAATATTATGCAAATAAAATTTTCACTTTTAGCTATGTATATTAGGCTAACAGAATTTCTACTTTGAGATTCCAGTTTATTGTGGGAGTCACAAAAATATTAATGTTTAAGACAGAGTATGTGCTCTTTTTTAAAAAAGAAAAATTGCATAAGAGCGCCAAGGTGAATCGATTTAACTAAGTTGGATAATTTTTTTATTTCACACTTTCTCAGATGTAAACAGAGTGTAACGGAATGAGGTACTAATTTTCTAAAAAATTTCTTTTCTCAAAAAATAAAATAATGTAAATACTTAGTATAATAATGCTTTCTTCCCAAAGCTGGAAATCATCTACAATTATAAAATCACGTACCGCAACCAGACTCTAGTAATAATTTCATGCATCTAATGATTAATCCAAAATTTACTTTACTTTGGATAAAATGAATAGTCATATACATGAATAAAATATTGAAAGAACTAAAATTGGACAAGGGACATAAAGCAAACTTTTCATGAACCAAACATATTCAATACCAGAAATAATAGCAAGTAATTGATAAAATTTTCATGAAATTGGCATTTAAAATTAGAAGTGTGAAACTATTGACCTTCAATTCAATTCCTTATCGCTGAATCCTTCGAGGAAACAATATTTCACATTCATGTTATACCAACAATAGAAAAGGTCCATAAAAAAAGGAATAAGAAACTGAACAACAATAAAAGAAAAACTTATGCAAAATTTCAGTCTGAAGCATAAGGAATTAGAGGAGAAAAAATTGCATATTTGACTCTAGCATTGAAGAATTTAATATACCTATACCCAATTAAGTAATTCATTGATAAAAGACAATCACAAAAATTGATATTTTCATAATTTAGTGAAGCAGCAATCGAGTAAAGAAATTAAAGATAAATTTCTTATCGATTCTTCTCCGGTCAGCAGTAACACGATGCAACAAGGAGGACGCAGCATGGGAGGAGCCCTTCAAGTAGAAGTGACAAGAAAAACCCTAGCCAGAATGGTTACTAGAGAGTGGGCTAAAAGTCTGGGAAAAGTATTAAAAAGCGAAAGATTTGCCGCGTTTGATTTTGACAAAAAATTAAAAGTTTTAGGCCACAACCCACGCATGTCATTGGCAAAATAATGTGTATTGCCAACCAAAAAACTTTATTGTTGCCAATTTTGTTTAAATTTTAACTATATTATGTTAGAAGTTCTATTTTTGCAAATTTTAGTTGTTGCTATTTATTAAAATTCGGCAACAGTACTACAGTTGTTGCTAGAACGTTGTCGCCATTTCTTAAAATTTAAAATTTATTATCTAAACCATAGAATATGGCAACAAAATAAACATGTTTGCCAAGAAGAAAATTTTATTGCCAAAAAGTCTATGTTATAACAACAATTTTATCGAGTTGTTGCCATTTATCCGTTTTAGCCTGAGAAGTACTGGGGAGGTCGAGGATTAAGGTAGAAGGTTAGTGGATAGTTTTTAGTTGTTCACCGATTGTCTTAGTAGCATGCATGTCCCTTCATATTCTTAGATTTTTACGTTATGTGGTTTTGTTCGTCTTAGGTATTGTATTCCCTGTTGCTATTATTTGGTATTACTTATCATTTATCTCTCCCTTTTTCTTTTCGCTTCCTTCTTTGTTCCTTCCTTGCTTTCCCCCTTCTTCTTACCCTTCCTGAGCCGAGGGTCTATTGGAAACAGCCTCTCTACCTGCATTAGGTAGGGTAAGGTCTGCGTACAGCCTACCCTCCCCAGACCCCATCTGTTAGGATTATACTGGGTTTGTTGTTGTTGTTGTTGTTGTAGCCAACAATATTTCATTTGTTGCTAAAACGTTATTGCAAATTCCATACTTTTCTTGTAGTGATATTCCATACTTTTTTGTAGTGATATCAACGGGATAGTGAAACCATACTATTTCAGAAATAGTGTTACACTACTGAAGGTTGTTTTCATTTTCTTCACTAACTTTTTTCCTGTGTGAAAAAAGTCAAAGAACAAAAGAAAAAGTAAGCGCTAAGAAGGGAGGGGTCTCGTGATTTTGTGTTCGATGATATGTATGAAACTATGAATGGACCAAAAGCGAGGGGACATGCTATCCGCCATATTTCTTAAGTAGTCAACTACATACTATGTTAATGGTACAAGGTCCTTGTCGGTGAGATGCACCGGCTTTTCGTGTAGAAATAGATGGCTGATCTTTCTAATTCTAGCTAGCTAGTTACTTCATTCTTATAGTTGTTGCTGGAAATTTGGTACGGGATCTGGTCTACCCATAAGGGATGTTATTTATCCGGTACCGTTAAGGGAGTTCCAAAAAGAAAAAAGTTGAAAAGATTGTAGCCAGCGGGAATAGAATCAATGATCTTATAAAGATTTTGAACATTCTTAATCACTAAGCTATGCTTTCGGGCTATGTCAAACGGATTCAAAACATAATATATAGAGATAAAAAATAAATTTTTTCCTTATATATGCCGTGTAATTTTTCAGCTAAGGAGGTTTGGATGAACATCCTTCCGCCCCCTAAATCTGCCGCTGGTCATGCTTCAAATGGTTCGCTTTTGCAGAGAAAAACCCGCAAATCTCCTGACTAGCGTATTTATGAATTAAATAGTTCAGTTGTAGTAGAAGCGGAGCCGGCAATTTGAAATTTATGGATTTTAAGCTTGTATCATAATTCATTTTAGTTACTGAATTTGTAATTAATTATTTTGTATTTATTTAAAAAATACAAATAAAAAATTTAAACAAAACCTATTGAATTCTTCCAAATCCCGTACATAATACTACAAACTTTCTAGTGACCATACAAATAGTAGTAATACCTTATTATTCGAAAATTGGAACCCCACCTACCCACCTTCACACACAAGACAGAGAAAATAAAAGTACTCATTGATTATAAAACCCACTATATATTCAGCACTACTGATTTGGATGGATGAACTGCTACAACAAAAATGATATACTGCACTAGTTGCCAGCAGCATGATTTTCCACAAAGTGATGTCAGGTCTATATAATTCGTCTTATTATAATTTATACGAAAATTAATTTATAAAAATTATACGTCAAAATAAAAATATAAAATTAATATTATAAAGATATTATATAAAAAGTTTAAGCAACTACAAAATTTATAATATGTTAAATTAAAAGTGTGATATAATAAAAGATAATAATAAAATATTGATGAATAGTAATGGTGTTGATGAATAGTGTTACACCAAATTTGGTGTAGTATTTATTCACACCAAAATGGTGTAAGAAATGATGTTGGGTTGATGCATCAAAATACCAAATCTTACACCAAAATAGTGTTTGGCGTCAAAAATAGCGTTGTGTTGGAGATAGCCTAAGTAAGTTTAAATATGAGACTATAATGAGTTTAACTTTTTATTTCTTGACCCGAATTCATCTTTACTTTGTATTATATTCAAACGACGTGGATCTATTGTGCATATACTTATTGTTATTTTTAAAATGTTAATTATTTGTATACATTAACAAAGGAAAAATAAAAGGAATCTGTATTTGAACGACATTCTTGTTATTTATATACATTAACAAGAAAATGGCCATGTGGGCTCAATTTTGTGACTCATTAGACCATGAGAATTGGTTATTCCCTTTGGCTCTGTTCCATATTAGAGTTTAATCTCACTTGAGTCATTTATTCACACATTTTAACGATACAATATCATATATAACAGGCAAAAGGCACACATATGCCTCTAACGTTATGCGATTTAGAGGATGTTTGGCTAAGCTTATAAGCTGGTCAAACTAGCTTATAAGCACTTTTAGGTTTATCTACGCGTTTGGTAAAGTTAAAAGTGCTTATAAGCCAAGTGCTTATAATTCAAAAATAAGCCAAAAGCCATAAGTTGGTCACCCCCAGCTTATGAATTTTCAGCTTATAAGCACTTTAAATTTGACCAAGATTTTTACTATTTTATCCTTAAAATATTCTTTTTTAGAACAAAACTCTTATATCGATACTCACTGCCTCAAGTATTGTTTCAACCTAAATCCCCNCCCCTACCCCCCCCCCCCAAGTCTACAATTCTTATTGACTATTTAAGATAAGCAAATTTTCTATTCCTTTGCATATTTGTATCTATGTGATTGTGTATTAATCTTTGAATTGTATGTAATGAATGAGGACATATCATCTCTTCAAATATTTTGTCCTATTTAGGTTTATTTTTTACTGAGAAATTTTTGTCAATTTATTAATTATTATAACTTATGATTATACGCTTATCATAAAATAAATTATATTTATCATAAAAGTTATCTTATCTAAGCACAATTGTATTTAAAATAAAATGACAAATAGAATATTTTGTATTTGAATCGATCTGGAATCTTAAATTTTGAAAAAATTACGCCCTTATAAGTGTAAATATTCTAAGGTTATTTAAGTCATTTTAACAGAAAAAGAGCTTATCAGCACTTTTTTATAAAATATTGCAGCAGCTTATTATCAATTTCAGCACTTGTATCCAAACACATAATTGCTTATTTATTAAATCAGTTTCAGCACTTAAAAATGCTTTTCAGCACCTAATGCTTATCAGCTACTTCAAATCAGCTAATCCAAACGGGCTCTTAGTTTTATCTTTTGTTTATCTATTGTCCATGAAAAATACTATTGTTAACTTTCGTCTCAAAATATACCCTTCTCATTAACGATTTTTCACCTTGAAATTATTGATCTGATTTGTCTAATATGACGGAAGCCACGTAGGAATATATAATTTAGGTATATATTTGGATATTTTAAATTGTTCAGGAGTATGTTTCAAATGTCAAAGCTCAGCTAGACAACCGTTGGGTGAAAAGCGTATTTGAGACGAAAAATAATGATAAGATTTTCATAGACGATAGGTAAATGAAGAACAAATACAACTATACAAGACAATAGACTATTTCAAATGTAAATTTGGACCTCTTCCTGTTATAAAATGAGTAGAGTAAGGACAATTGTTGATGATATGATACTATCATTAAGCACAAACAAAGAATCAATAAATCTTACAGTGAGTGCATTTATTATTGTTCTTAACTTGAATTATAACATAATTGAAAACCATTTTAAAAAAATTATTTGAGTTAACTAAATTCGCATCTACTACCATACACCGCAATTTACGACATACTCTCTCATTTTTACCAACTTTGGATACCATCAAATATCCAGTTAAATAAATGAAGTCACAAATTTATAGGGTGAAATTTAAAAATAGCCAGATTTACAAGTGGTCATTCAAAAATAGCCCAGTGTCAAAAGTAATCGAAATTTAGCCACTTTTCATGTAAAGATAAATCTGAGCGAAAACACTGTTCAAAACCCGGAAAATACGCCAGTATATTATGCTGGAGTTCCAGCATAAGTACACTAGAACTCCAGCATAATATACTGGAGTTCCAGCAAGTATACCGGTCCAGTATAATATGCTGGAAGATCATACACAAGTGCTCGAATCTCCAGTATATTATGCTGGAACTTTCCGTGTGTTGGAGTTCCAGCATAATATGCTGGAAGTTCATACACAGGTGCACCGAACTCCAGTATATTATGCTGGACCGGTCTCTGTTGCAGTTTCATTGACTTGGTAAACACTGGCTATTTTTGAATGATCAGTCCGAAAACTGGCTAGACCGTGCTATTTTTACAAATTTATAGTCTCTCAAGTGTTAAATGGATCTTACTAATTATATACATTCAACGTTCCAAAAAGTTTTTATTGTAATTCAATTTAAACAATTAAAGTTCATACTGCAAATTAAATACAACCAATTCCTAATTTCCCACTCTATTTTTTGACATTTTTCTCACATCAAGATTATATTGAATAGTTTTAATAAAAATGATCTATATTATTATTAGTTCAATTTCTAATTTAATTTGAATGTTAAGAAACTACGAGAAAATGGGTACTATAAATTGTATATCTTAAATCACAAAAGACTATGTAGGCGTTTGAACATAAATATGGTTAGAAATTTTTAAAAAGGGGGGATTCTTGAATTGTATTGAAAAATAGTTTTTTAATGTTAAAATTGTGTTTGAACATGCATTTTACTTAAAAAAGAATTGAAGTTCAATAAGCGAAAGAGAAATTTTCAACCACAAACTGGCCCAAACTACTTTTTGAAACTTAGAAATTTTTTGATGGAATTCCACGAAAACAGACAATGTTTTCAAAAAAATTGAAAAGTAAAGTTAAAAAAAAATCTATGTCCAAACAAGAACTATGTAAACTGTTGGTCAAGTCCAGTTTGTCTGAATCGCGAGAAAATAAAAAATGTCAACCTTCTAATATAGATGGAGTAATATGAATATAATACGTGCTCTTTTTTTCTATAAATAAAATTCCATTATCGTGCAATCATTCCCTTTCAATAAACTAGTATTAGTACCCGCGCGGATGCACGGATACTAATCATATCAAATATTTAAGTTATTCGGATTGTATGTAAATAATTTTAAAATTTACACTTTCTCAGTAATATAGATAATCATTGGATATTAACTACATGAAAAAAAAAAATTAACCATTTCTTCTATTTTTTGTTTTTGATACCATTTTTGCCGGTGTCATTGGATCCTAAAAATAGTCAGGAAGCAAAATAATAACTCATATTTATGGCAAAACAGTCAAATGTTGAGACAATGAATGACTCTTTGGATAAGACTTAACTCTTTTGCTATTACTTGAACTCTTATTTGGTGTGTTGATATCTCTTAAAAAATATTTCTTTCTTAAAATTTTAGTTTCTCAAACATTATTTTTCAGTAATAATTATTTTTATAATAATGTAACTGAAAATTTTATTCTTAATTCAAAACTCATTTTAGTTGGCTATCTAAAAAGATAAAAAATTCTTTAGATAGTGAATTTTTTTACTCCATTTTGATATTTGACATTAACCATGTTAAATATCCGAGTTATTTGAATTATATGTAAATAACCTTAACATTTAGACCTTCTAAATAATTATAGATAATCGCCTGATATTAATTAAGAAACATTACATGAAAAAATATTAACATTTTCTCAATTCTCAGTGATAATTTTATTTTTGCACTATTCTCATAGGTGTCATTGGAACATAACAATAGCCACAAAGTGAAATAATAACTCATATTTATGGCAAAGCACAAAGGTTGACACGATATAAACGATTCTTTGATTACGACGTGACTCTTATACTACGACTTGAACTCTTATTGGTATGATTTTATCTTTCATAAATATTTCTATTTTGAAATTTTAATTTCTAAGACTTTATATAAATATTATAATAATGATTATCTTTATAATATGTGACGACCCGGCCGATCGTCTCATGAGTTACCGGTTTCCCCATTTCTGCTTCTATTTGCTTTAGTTATCGGTTTTATATGTGATCGGGTTGGTTGGCTCGGGTTCGGATAGGTTTTTAGAAGGTTTGAGACACTTAGTCTCTTTTAAGAAGGCTTAAGATGGAAAAGTCAACCGGATGTTGACTTATGTGTTAGAGGACTCGGATGTGAGTTCCGATGGTTCGGATAGCTTCGGGAGATGATTTGGGACTTAGGAGTGTGATCGAATGTGACGACCCAAAGGGTCATCACCGGATTTCTCTCTTTTCCGTGCTTCCGAGGCCTTGAAAACCTCATTTCTGCTTGCCTCGATTTGCGTGCGCAGTCCGGGCGCGTAGCCGTAAAGCTTATATGTTAAATTCTGTGAAAAATTTCAAAATATGGCTTTAAAATGATTAAAGTTGACTTTGGTCAACATTTTTGGTAAACGGACCCGGACCCGTGATTTGACGGTCCCGGAGGGTCCGTAGAAAAATATGAGACTCGGGCATATGCCCGAGTCGAATTTCGAGGTCGAGAGCCCGAGAAATGAATTTTTCTGTGAAATTGTTTTTCTGAAATTATTAAAGAAAATAGAAATGAAAATGGATTAAAAGACTATGGTATCGGGCTCGTATTTTGGTTCTGATGCCCGGTACAAGTCTTAAATATGTGTTAAGCGCTTTCTGTAAAGTTTGGTCGAAATCGGATGTCATTTGACGTGTTTCGGACCTAAATATCTAAAATTTGAAGTTATGAAGTTTGAAATGAAAATGATGATCTTG
>NW_017672808.1:56896-63944 GCF_001879085.1 Nicotiana attenuata
TTTTTCCACACGAACTCTTCTCCCTAACATTCCATAGACGAATTTTGAAGGCCTTTTCCTCCATAGCTTCTTAGGTAAGTGTTCTTAACTTCATCCTCTCTTAATTTCTTCATCTAATCACTAAATTCCTAGCCCTAAATCATGAAATCAAAGTAGAAAATGGGGGTTTTGGGTAGAGTTAGGGCTTTGGGGATTTTGGGTGATTCAACCTCAATTTGGGGTCGAATCTTGAAATAAATTATATATTTGAACTCGTGGGGTTATGGGTGATTGGGTTTTGGTCCGAGCCTCGTGTTTGGACCATGTGGGACCGGTGTCGAATTTTGGTATTTTTGGAAGAATGATAGGAATTTCATTTCTAGGCTATGGGATTATGTTTTTGAGCCCTTATTGATATTATTGAACTAATTATGCCTAGATATCATTGTTTCGGAGTTGGATTGTAGAGGAAAGGCGGTATTAGAGAGTTGATTGCTATTCTTGGACCGAGGTAAGTGTTTGTTCTAACTTTGGCTTGAGGGAATAGGATTAGGATGTTAATTGCTACTTGCTAAATGTGGAGTACGATGTATAGGCATGGTGACGGTTGTCTATTCACCGGAGTCTAGCATGACCGTGAGTCTTAATTGCTTTTAATTCAAATGATGTGACACAACTTCCTTGTTTAATTGATAAATTTCATATAATGTGAACGGTTGAGGAAGAATTGTGATTGGTATATTTTGGAGCGTTGGCTCGAGCAAGAATGTGATAGTTGAGAAAGAAGTGATTTAAAAGAGGATGTGTTGTGATTATTTCCTTGCCGGGGCGTGTAGACTATTATTATGTACTCTCCCTTGCCGAGATATTTGGGTTGTTAGCTGTACACTTGCCGGGTTAAAGTGTTATGTTGTCGAATTCCCCTAATGTGGCCTTCTTTACAAAGCCAGATATTTTGAACTATGATATGGGATCGTGTGGTGCGCCGTCCACTTATATATCTATTATGAAATGGGATCGTGTGGCACGCCGTCCACTTATATATCTATTATGAAATGGGATCGTGTGGCACGCCGACCACTTATATATTATGAAATGGGATCGTGTGGCACGCTGCCCACTTATGAATTAAGAAATGGGATCATGTGGCGCGCCGACCACTTATATATGAGCTATGGTATTGAGATAGTTTCGTCGTTATATTCCGTTGATCTGTATTCGCTGTATTTTTCCCCGAGCATGCCCCCTTCCCCTTTTTAGTTGATATTCTCTGTTGTTATTTCTGTTGCCTTTGTATATATATAACTGCACAGGTTGTTTTGGTAGGTCCTGTCTAGCCTCGTCACTACTTCGCCGGGGTTAGGCCAGGCACTTACCAGCACATGGGGTCGGTTGTGCTGATGCTACACTTCTGTGCTTTTTGCACAGATCATAGTATCGGAGCAGGAGCCTTTGGTCAGCAGTAGGAGCGTTGGGAGCTTACTTCAGTCCGGAGATTTCCGAGGTAGCTTGCTGGCGTCCGCATGGCCCGGAGTCTCTCTTATCTCTGTCTTTCGTTTGATTTCCCTTGTATCGGATCAGACAGTACTGTATTCTTATTCAGACTTTGTTTTTAGCATTCAGTAGAAGTTCGTGAGTTAGTGACACCAGATCTGGGTAGAGGTGTGTTTGAATTTCCGCACTTGGTTTCAGTTATTTATGTTTCGAGACTTCCGCTTTTATATTAATTGCCTCGTTCTTCTTTATACTGTTAATGATGTTGAGAGAAGTGTTAAATTAATTGGCTTGCCTAGCTCTCATTAGTAGGCGCCATCACGACTCCCGAGGGTGGGAAATCCGGGTCGTGACATCGGAATGTGTTTTGGAGGTCCGGAGTAGATTTAGGCTTGAATTGGCGGAATTGAGTTTTTGGCGTTTCCGGTTGATAGGTGAGATTTTGATATAGGGGCCGGAATGGAATTCCGGAAGTTGCAGTAGCTTCGTTATGATATTTGGGATGTGTGTGCAAAATTTCTATCATTAAGCGTGGTTTGGTTGGGTTTTTGATCAAAAGCGGAATGCGGAAGAATTTAGAATCTTAGTCTTGAATTCGATGAGTTTTTGGTGATTTTGATGTTTTTTGGGGTGTTTTGAAGATTGGTGCAAGTTTGAATGAGGTTATGGGATATGTTGGTGCTTTTGGTTGAGGTCCCGGGGGCCTCGTGGTGATGTCGGATGGTTGACGGGGAGTTGAAAGCTTGATGCAGCTGCAGTAATTTTGCTGCTTCTGGTGTTTCCGCACCTGCGGATTGGGGACCGCAAGTGCGATGCCGCAGATGCAGAAAAGGTGATCGCAGAAGCGGAAAAATGCTTGGCAAGGCAGGAACCGCAGATGCGGTTGTGGGGACCGCACCTGCGAAGGCGCAGATGCGGAATTGGCATCGCAGATGCGGTTTTGGCTGAGTTAAATGAAAGCCGCAGAAGCGGCTCATTGACCGCAAATGCAGTACCGCAGATGCGGTTGAAGCACCGCAGATGCGGAAATGCTTGGGTCAGAATATATTAATTCCTATTTCGCGATTTTCAGAGGGTTTCTCCATTTTTGAACGGGAAAAGAGCTTTGAGGCGATTTTGAAGAGAGGAAATCATTGTTCTTCATTGAGGTAAGGATTTTGGACCCTAAAACTCGATTATTTGTGACTAAGGAACAAGATATCAGTGTTTAATTCAAGAAAATCAGTAAAAAAAGGTGGAGTTAGGGCTTGAGATTATGAGACCTTCTAGGGATGATTTGAGGGGTCAAACGAACTCCGATTTACGAATTCTTTATATGTACGGACTCATGAGATGATAAATAATATTTTGGTATAAAGTTTGTCCAGTTCCGAGATGCGGGCCCGGGGGTCGGGTTTTGACTGATTTCGGATTTTGTGCTTAAAATCGATATTTTTCAATTGGAGTTCATTCGTTTAGCATAATTGTGACGACCCAAAGGGGTCATCACCTGTTTTAAATTAATTCTGTGCTTCCGAGGCCTTGAAAACCTCATTTAGAGTTGCCTCGATTTGCGTGCGCAGTCCGGACGCATAGCCGAAAAGCTTAAATATGAAATTCTGTAAAAAATGTTAAATTCTGATATTAAAATAAATAAATTTGACTTCGGTCAACATTTTGGGTAAACGTACCCAGACCCGTAATTTGACGGTCCCGGAGGGTCCGTAGGAAAATATGGGACGTGGGCGTATGCCTGGAATCGAATTTCGAGGTCCCAAGCCCGAGAAATGAATTTTTGAGTAAAATTGTTTTCCTGAAATTATTAAGGAAAATTTAAATGAAGATTGAATAGAACGTGTTGGTATCTGGCCCGTATTTTGGTTCCGGCGCCAGGTACAGGTCTTATATGTGATTTAAGATGTTTCTGTAATGTTTGGTTGAAAACGGATGTCGTTTGACGTGATCCGGACCCTAAGCGGGAATTTGATGTTTTAAAGGAGATTTTGGAAATTTCATTGATCTTGAGTTTTAATTCGATGTTCATGATGTTATTTTGGTGATTTGATTACATGAATATGTTTGTAAGATGTTTTTGAGGTTGTGTGTATACCTAGATTAGAGTTTCGAGGGCTTGGGTGAGTTTCGAGTAGGTTCCGGGATGCCTTAGACTTAAAAGATCAGATGTTGCAGGTTAAGGGAATATTGCAGGCCTCTGAAACCTCTTGCACGGTCCGCGAGAAATCGCGTGCGGCCGCGGAGGGGCTAGCGCGGCCGCGGTCGCCTTTGAGCGGTCTTCGGTGGATGCTGCGCGGCCGCGGTCGGCCTTGTGCGGTCCGCACGGGGCTATGATCTGCAAGTCTTCAGGGAGGCCTGTGCGGCCGCGGTGCTTTATGCGCGGTCCGCAGAGGAAGTTTCAGAGGGGTATAAATAAATGAGAATTTCAGTTATTTTACACTTTTCAAAACCCCAAAAGATAAGAGGCGAATTTCCAAACTAACTTTCTTCTCCAAAACGATTGGTAAGTGATTTCTAACTCATTTTCTTTACTCCTCAACATCTTCTAACATGATTTCAACTTCAAATCAAAGATTTTCATGGGGAAATTGTGTGTTTTGGGTAGAACCTAGGTTTTTCAAAAACTGAGATTTGGACCTCAATTTGAGGTCCGATTTCAAAACAAATTACATATTTGGGTTCGTGGGGGAAAGGGTAATCGGGTTTTGGTTCGAACCTCGGGTTTTGACCACGTGGGCCCGGGGGCATTTTTTACCTTTTTGGATAAAACTTGGGAAAACTTATTTTCATGCATTGGGGATGATTCATTTAGCATTTATTAATGTAATTAAGTAAATTGTGACTAGATTCGAGCGGATTGGAGGTGGAATCGCGGGTAAAGCTATAATTTAGGCCTGAGTTGTATTCGAGGCGTTGAGGTAAGTGTTTGGTCTAACCCTAGCTTGAGGGACTAGGAGTTGAGTCTTATTTGCTAATTGCTTCTAGTTGAGTACGACGTATAGGCATGGTGACGAGTATCTATACGTTGGTGTCTAGCATGAACGTGGGTCTTTATGTTGCGAATATTTGATTTTGTTGTATCTCCCATGCTTAATTGATGACTTCTATATGATATAAAGAGCATGTGAAAGAAATTGTGATCTATGAACTTCGAGGAGCATTGGCTCAAGTTATATTTCAATTGTTAACATCCATGAAATGGTTGAACCCTTTGGAGCATTGGCTCAAGTGGTAAAGTGAGATACGAAATAAAAGTGAAAGGAAGAGAAAGAGTATGTAAATTATTCCCTTGCCGGGATATTATTGTTTATTGATTATTTTCCCTTGCCGGGATGTTGAGATTATTGATATTTTACCCTTGCCGGGATTTAATTGTTCAATTGTGTTCCCTTGCGGGGATTTCTTTTATTATTCTGTATATTCCCTTGCCCCTTGTTTGTGATTGTTGTTTGGGTGAGGAAGAGTGTTAAAGCACGAAGGGTGATGCCGTGCATTGTTCGTTTATTGTGAGGAAAGAGTGTAAAGCACGAAGGGTGATGCCGTGCATTGTTTGCTTATGGTGAGGAAAGAGAGTAAAGCACGAAGGGTGATGCCGTGCCGCACGATGTACCATTCTGTGCCGATTCTATTGATTATATGTAAGGAAAGAGAGTAAAAGCACGAAGGGTGAAGCCGTGCACACTTTATTATATCATTGCTTGGTGAGGATGAGAGTAAAAGCACGAAGGGTGATGACGTGCACTTGTTGCTTTCTATTTCTTTATTAATGTCTGAGTTGTGTTGTTTCCTTCGTTACTGGACGACTTTTACTTGAAATTGTTATTTCCCCCATAGCATGCTCCCCCTCCCATATTAATTACTTGTCTCCGTGTTTCGATTCCGCTGTATATGTATATGTATAACTGCACAGGTTTATGTGGTAGTCTGGTACTAGCCTCGTCACTACCTCGCCGGGGTTAGGCCAGACACTTACCAGCACATGGGGTCGGTTGTGCTGATGCTACACTCTGTGCTCTTTTGCACAGATCCAGGTGCCGGAGCCGCTTACGGTGCGCAGCAGTAGTCAGGGAGCCGACCTTCAGTCCACGAGACACCGAGGTAGCTTTGCAGGCGTCCGCAGGCCCGGCGTCTCTTCTATCTTTTATTTCAGTCTGTTATCTCATGTATTTCGAGACAAACAGTTATATTTTCTTTCAAACGGTTGTATTTAGCACTCTTAGCAGTTCGTGAGTATGTGTCACCAGTTCTTGGGTAGAGATTTATGTTGAGTTTCTGCATTGTTGTTCAGTTTCTTTAATCTAAGACTTTCGCTTCTTTACTTTATTCCGCTGTTTTCATGATATTACTGATAATTGTTAAAGGTAGTAAATTGGTTAATGCTAAAGGTAGTTAAGGGTTGGCTTGCCTAGCTCTCATCAGTAGGCGCCATCACGACTCCCGAGGGTGGGAAATCCGGGTCGTGACAAGTTGGTATCAGAGCTCTAGGTTACATAGGTCTCACAACTCACGGACAAGCTTAGTAGAGTCTGAGGGATCGGTATGGAGACGTCTGTATTTATCCCCAGAGGCTACCGAGTTAGGAAAAGCTTCGCATTTGTTCTTTCTTGTCGTGCAGTTGGGTTTCTCAATGCTAATTGAATTTCTACTCTGTTCTTTCGCAGATGGCGAGAACACGTGCTTCTTCATCTTCTGATCAGCAGTCCGAGCCCCAGGCAGCTCCCGCTAGGGGCAGAGGACGAGGCCGTGCTAGAGGCCGAGGTAGGGGCAGAGCTCAGCCCCAAGCAGCAGCACCAGTGGCGGAGCCTCAGGTTGACATTGACGAGGAGGTTTCGACCCCAGCCCCAGCAGTTCCGGTGGGCCCAGCTCAGGTCCCAGAGGGGTTTATTGCTACCCCAGTTCTTCAGGACGCTCTAGTCCGATTGGTGGGCCTCATGGAGAGTGTTACTCGAGCGGGTTTGCTTCCTGTTGCACCAGCCGTCTCTCAGGCTGGAGGAGCGACCCAGACTCCTGCTACTCGTACTCTGGAGCAGGGAGTTCCCCCGATTCAGACTCCAGCAGTTCAGCCAATTGGAGCAGCTCAGCCGGGTGTGGTAGCCCAAGCCGGTGATGGGGCAGCTATGTCTGCCAATGCTTTATGGAGGTTGGATAGGTTCACCAAGCTCTTTACTACTACCTTCAGCGGTGCATCTACCGAGGATCCTCAGGATTATTTGGACAGCTGCCACGAGGTTCTTCGGAACATGGGTATTGTTGAGTCCAATGGAGTGGACTTTGCTGCATTTCGCCTATCTGGATCCGCCAAGACTTGGTGGAGGGATTTCTGTTTAGCTAGACCAGCAGGGTCTCTAGCCTTGACCTGGGATCAGTTCACGCATACATTTCTGGAGAAGTTTCTCCCTGTCACACAGCGTAAGGCCTATCGGAGGCAGTTTGAGCGTCTGCATCAGGGGTCCATGTCAGTCATCCAGTACGAGACCAGGTTTATTGAGTTGGCTCGCCATGCTACTGTTATACTCCCCACTGAGAGGGAGAGGGTGAGACGATTTATTGATGGACTCATCCAGCCTATTCGTCTCCAGAT
>NW_017672808.1:65070-68252 GCF_001879085.1 Nicotiana attenuata
ATCATCCATTTGGTATGCGGGACAGTTGGTAAGTAGTAAAAAAGATGATCTATTTTGCAGCAACATTCGACAAAAGAAATGTAAAAACCTGTCATACAACCAAGAGAATTGTTTTTGCAGTTAACTGCCAAAATAAATTTGGTAAGGAAACAAATGCTATACAATAAATTACTAAGTAACAAAGTATTTGCTAAAAGTTAGAAATGAAGAAGATGCAATTAAAAGTGAAAAGCAGATAATTTAGCTAAAACGGTAACGTACTTGGCCTGTAAAGATAAAGAGAAAAACTACAAAAGATAGAAAACTTAGAACGTACTTAAATTTAATTTTTAGTATCTTGCAAGATCAAACATATAAACATACAATTAAAGTATTAAATATTGTCCTGCAACCCCAACCCCATTATGATCTACCTGTAGGATTGAGGAGTGGTTTTTCAACCTATTCTTTCTTTCCAGGTCCCTTCTCCATTGTTGTTTAGTCAAATTAATCAACTAACCACGAAGACTAATAAAAGAGCATGAAGGTTTTGTATCTAAAGAAAGGAAAATCGATCTATTAGTAATCTATTCCAATTTTAAATTCTCAAAGTTCCTTCTTTTTTTCCTAGTTACATAAAAACAAGTATAAGAATCTTTCCATATAAAGTTAGCAAGGTCATAATTTAAAAAAGAAAAAAAGAAAGATAAAACATCAAACCTCACGAATTAGAGCAAAAGGTGTTCTGCCAGCAGTGTGCGGACACTTCAACTTATTTCGATTCTCTGTATTGGTTTCAGACATTTTCTACAAATAAACGAGTCAACCAATAGCAACCAGCAGTTATGCCCAAAGAACTGGGTAGTTTTCTTCAGGTTCTAAAAGAAACACCACCTCAAATCCCTTTAAGCAGATGCTACCTTTAGTCTATACTTAATCGACAACCTTTAAGGGGATTATATTTCTTAACGGGTGTGCTAAAATCTATAGTCCATAAGAAGCATAATTGACTCATTGTTTTTATAAATGCGCTGGCCATTTCTGAAGAACTATTCCAGCTTTAGCACCCCAACAACCCTTTCAAATAGAAAATGTTAATTGCATCTTTGAAGCACCAATATTTAACTAGGAAAATGAAAACAGACTGTCCTATTCATGCAGTTTTCTGTTTCTTTTTAAAACTGAAACGGAGGGTGGTGGAATTTAAAGTCCAAGAAAATAAGAATAAATAAGTTTGAGTGATGTCAAGCTCCATTTAGGAACAAGTCTTCTGTGATATGACATCATGTCATGGATCATCTTTTATTCTTGACTTTGATCTTGTATACAGCTAGTTGGATTTTATATTTCAAAATACTTTAGGGTTTACACAAATTGACTAGTAGTAGTACTAATTTACTATAGAAACATTTCAAACATAACATGGCAGGGCAGAAGATTGGGAAAAAGTAAATGGTCAGAATTGCTACAATGAAACAGAATCAGATTCAGAGATGATGAAATTGGTGGAAGTGGCCATTCAAAAATTGAAAGAGAAGAGTGGTCTAAAAGTAGACTGTATACATTGGTGCCTTCTTGGAGTTCCTGAAGGAGACTAATTACACTTAATGTGAATTTGGGCAGAGAAGTAAGCTCAACAGACAATAACACATACAAAGGTAACTACACTACAAATGAAAGCAATAATAGACTATAGAGAACAAGCACACAGAATAAGCATATCAAATCACATCCTTAGAGTAACTCATATAGGGTAAAATTTCCTATTATTATACTCCAATTTCGTACTTAACAAGAAGAAAGATTGGTACAACTATTGGTACCTTTGGGTCATATTTATTCTTTTGTTAGTACAACTTCAATAATTTCTTATCATTATTGATTCCAATACAGTATCAAAGTGGGATGTTGTCTTCTCATGGAACATAGCAATAGAAAGAATGATAAAAAGAAGAGGAAATCCTTATTTAATACTTTAATTATATATTATTGCTAAATGCCAGACATGAAGAACTTTATTATTAAATTGATTATACCAAGGATCGTGGAAGCATCTATGGTATATTGCAACTCTATTAATAGTATATTTTTATACTTGTCATGTCATCTAAAATTCTAAAATGGTATGCTTAGTTATGAAATATGTAAAAGATTTCCATTAAATTCCTTGCTTTAGCTTCATGAAATTGATACGAAATAGGTAACAGAACTTATGTTAAAACAAGACAAGAGATTCTGGATGTAATTAGCTTGTGAGGATCCGAGTTATAAAGACAGGCGTTCCAAAACTTTACCCCTTTTATTTATGCCAAATAGCTAGGAACAAATATGTACGGGATAGAAATATTTCAACTTCCAGAGTAGACAGGCAGACATATTTTTACAATTATTGGAAGAAAAATTTGAATTGCAGACCTTGCCTCTCAGCTCAGCGTAATAAATAGCTCCAAAGCCACCTTCTCCAATCTTATTAGAAATGCTAAAGCCATTAGTCGACTCAGCAAGTTCTTTGTATGAGAACTCAACAGATTTATCCACAACTATGCCCAAAAGGCATGCCAAGGCACCATCAGAAAGGTCACTGCCTTAGTCCCCTCAGGCCTTACTCAGAAGAAATGTTTATATCAAACTTGTGAAGCGACTATCACCCTCCATTTAGATTTGTTTACTACACTATATCAGGTAAATCTTGGGTGTCTAGGCTGCTTAAATTAGACAATTTGTTAATAGGGAATAACAACAACCCAAGATGTCCATGCAGTGTTTTTCTTAGAGCAATAAAATTATCACACTACCAAAGGTGAAACACTAATCATAAAGAGACATTGATTTTAACACTTCCAATTCACTACTGATATTGATTCGTGTGAAAAAACAGTAGGTACGCACTAGAGGAAGCAAGACACAGAACCTTTGGAAGAATTTATGTTGCAAAAATGTTTATGTTAATCTAGAGAATTACCCTGACTAGATGGATGTGATTGATCAGCAGATGCTGAGATGTGTGGTACAACCTTTTGTGCCTTAATTCTATAAATTCCCACGTAAATGATGCCTATGAGTAATGTTACTCCAGCTAGTGATGCCACTGCCATTCCAGCAATAAATTTACCTGATGAACCTGATCATACACTCGGTACAGAATAATCAATAAGCTGGGATAGCATGAATAATTCCATCACTGACTAGGTTTGGGTGAAAAA
>NW_017672808.1:71272-95157 GCF_001879085.1 Nicotiana attenuata
AGACCAATTTCATTATTTAGCAACCTTGTTTATGAGTTTAAAATAAAAAACCTAGGACGTAGGATCAGTTAATTTCAGGAAAAAGATGCAAAGAGGTACCAATAGTTTCAGAAAAGATGCAAGTTGATTTTAGAAAAAAGAATTATCAGTTTAAACAAAGAGAAAGATGCAAACCGATTTTTAGAAAAGAGTTACCAGTTATTTCAGAAAAGATGTAGACTGATTAAAAGGTTTACGAGTTTCGGGGAAGTGCAGATTGGCTATAGGAAAAAGGTTTACCAATTTTAGCGGGCTTCAGAAATAGAAAATTACCAGTTTTAATAAAGACACTAGTTCCAGCAATCGATACTGTTTAAGAACGAATGATGCTATTAAAGACGAGGTTTCCTATAGGCATGCTTTCTATATGTTTACTGATTTTAACACCCTTTCCTGCTATCAATAAGAGTCTTATACACATGATGTCTATATGCAACTTTGTTATTAAGCCTATAAACGGTTTGCCTAATGACATTTATATATGCAGAAATGCAAGAGCCTATAGACATGATCTCTATATGTGTCATTACAGAACATGAATGTTAAATCCTATAGACATGCTTTCCAGGTGATTTTTGCGGTAAAGTTAAGCGTTAAATCCTATAGGCATGGTCTCTATGTGATTGAATCAGTATTAAAGACCCTATAGGCAGGATTTCTAGTTTGAATAAAATCCTAATTCATGATTTCTACCCCTTGGATATAAGAAAAGTAAAGACCCCTCCCACACCCTTTTACTATACTCCCCGAGTTTCATACAAAATTATTACAACCCAATGAATCAAACTGGAAATTAAAGGATACATCAAAAGCTAACAGCTAGATCCGAGTAGCCTAATTCAACCTTAATGTCTAATAACATGCGATTGAGCTACTCCCGGGATCCAGATTTCCAAAGCCTTCTCTTTATCCAAGGTGCTTCAAAGTTCCAAGGAATCTCAGGGATTTCAGGCATTGCTTACACCCAGGATACTACCAGAATTAGAATAGTGCAGTGTGGAAGAGTCGGCTCTCATGCATCCAAGTTCAGAGGGAGCTCGGGGGTCCCAAAGCATGGCTTGCAAGAGAGGGGCAGAACTTATAGCTAAGAGTAAGTGCAAAGTGAAAGGGAATTGGGGGGGCATGACAGGTGGTGGTCATACCTAGATACAAAGTAGGTTGGCACACCCCTGACCACCTGCTTGGTCAAACACATTAAGAGCAGACCCTTGAAGGTCAGACCAGAGTCTGGACAGTAATTAGGACACTGCCAGACCCAAGTCTAAAGCTCAACAACACATAAAGGGGGAAAGGGAATGGGAACTGATTGAGTTTGGGATTCAAAGAATCCAATCCAGAATCATGGACAACAATATTAGAGTGTTGTCATGCCCCGAACCATAGCTCACCTATAAAGGGGTATGAGAGTTTGGGATTCATAAAGTATCAAATTCATGACAAACAACTGACAGGATGCATACATAATTTAAATACTGAATTACAAAGGAAAGGGGGGGGGGGAACATGTTACAATATGCTAGAAACAAATGTCAACTAAAAGAATTGGACAGAAGTGGGCAGAAGTAAACACATTGTGGTGGAGACATGTAAACAAACTGAGACATACCAGTAGAGAAGCAAAAGAGCGCAGGAGAAAGTAGAGTAAACAAAGTCCACAGCAGCACAATAGGCAATTAAGTAAAGTCATACAATAGGCAATTAAGTCTAAGTACAGGATTTGAAATTATTTTTGGAAAGATTCAGTGGGGCCAATCAAAGGAAAAGGAATCAATTAGACTTTGACAAGCTAGTAAAATCAGGATCTCAAGGAAGGAAAAGTTTTTTCAAATCAATTTCGAGTTAAATAAATCACATGAGGTACTCAGTATATAATGCATGCTCAAATAGCAGACATGTGAGGCTAAGTTATGGAAAAAGAAACATCATGCAGCAATATCATAGAGCAGACATTCAAAGCATGTTAGTTAGGCTTCAAGGTGTAATAGAGAGAGAAGGAGTCGAAAACATGCAGAGAGTCGAGTGAGAATCACAAGCGTAGAACATATAGAGAAAAGAAATGTTGAAACAAGGCATCAAGTTGAATAATTTCAAACATACAAGCATGCACAAACAACCCCACAGGACTTTGAATAGCCTCCCAAAGAGACTAGGGTTTTCAAATCAGTTAAGTTTAGAGACGACAAACAGGTGAAACAATAAGAAATTTCAGAGTCCCAAGTGAAACCCTTAAAAGTTAGGGTTTTCAGTAAACCAAACAGATAGGCTCATGAACTCGAATAAATTCCCGAAATTAGGGTTTTTAACATCAAACGAACCTAGAGATGATCAGCGTATGAATCGAATGAAATCTTAACAAACAAACTCAAACAATCACAAAATTAGGGTTTTCAACATGCTTACTCAGATAAGGAAAACAAACAAACCAAGTCAGAAACATGCCAAGAATAAGAGAGGAACTTCGAAATAACTTAACCTAAAACCATAGTTAAAAGAACATAGAGTTTTGAAAGCAAAAAATTGGGGAAACTTTGAGAAACATGCTCATAACGTTCAAACACATAGATCTTGGAGCATATCTAAGAAATAAATAGAAGGAACCTTAGAGCTAGGGTTTCATAAGAAACCCAGGCAATGAGAAAGGCTTTGGAAACTCCAGATCTAGGCAGGATAGTCGAAGATCGAGCTCGAATGGCCATGGCTGGCCGGACAGAGGTTGAAGGCGATCGGAGAACAGCCATCGAGCAACGGCTTGGTCGAGACCCCTTCAAGATCTGGTCATAGGACCTCAGAGATGAGCGCATAGAAGCCATGGGAGGCCGGTATAGGCCTCCGATGAGTCTGGGAAGCCATGGATTAGGGTTTCGGTGAGAGGCGGCGGCTAGGGTTTGAGGTGAGTTGAGAAATGAGGAGGATTCAGAGGCGGCGTATTGTGAGGAATGGGGTAGGGTTTGGGGTCGTTTGAAATTAAAAAAGGAAAGGGGAGGTCTGGGTCGTTGATCAAAAATGATCAACGGCTCAGATTAAAAGAAAGCGGGCGGGTTTGATTTAATGGGTACTGGGTCGGGTTGATTGGGTAATTGGGTTGGGGTGATTTGGGACCAAATTGGAGCTGAATTGGGTTATCAATTTGGCTATAATTGAAATGCATTGGGGCTAAATCGTAAATAGCCAATTTTTCCTTTTTAATTTTTTATAAAATAGTAACACAAGTTTAAAAGTAAATTAAGAGTACTGGGTAAATAAATATTGTATAAATATTAATTTAAAAATGCTGGGATTAATTTTATAATTATAAAATGCTAAATATTACAAGATAGGCTGTGATTGCAATTATATGCAATTTAGCTTTAAAAATGCCAAATGAATTTGTAAAAAATATGCAAAATTACCTTACTTATATTTTGGTGTAAACATGAGAATGAAATAAGTTACTCATCAAAAATGATAATTTGGGAATAATTTTGGATTTTTGTGGTATTAAAACAGGCAATAAATTGGTTTAAAAATCATGAAAAATACCAAAACTCATGGGTGTGCTTATATATGCACACATATGCTATTTTGGAAGTATTTTGGGTACAAAAATACATAGGGAAAAATTGGGTATCAACACCATGACAACCATCTTCCATGATATGATACACAAAGAAATAGAGGTATATGTGGACGACGTCATCATCAAATCCAAGAGGGCCGCAGATTACATAGCAGACTTGAGGATGTTCTTTGACAGGCTAAGGAGGTACAACTTGAAACTGAACCCCGCAAAGTGCGCATTCGGAGTTCCCGCAGGAAAATTATTGGGATTCATTGTCAGTCATCAAGGGATTGAGCTGGATCCTTCTAAAGTCAATGCGTTTCAGGAGTTACCGCCACCTAAGAGCGAAAAGGATGTGATGAGCTTCCTAGGACGTCTCAACTACATCAGCCGTTTCATAGCACAATCCACAGTCATATGTGAACCCATCTTCAAGATGCTGAAGAAAGATGTCGAAACAAGCCGGACCGAGGATTGTGAGAAAGCCTTTGACAGAATCAAGGAGTACTTATCCACACCACCAGTGCTGGTCCCGCCAGAGCCGGGGCGACCTTTGCTACTTTATCTATCGGTATTGGATGGGGCCTTCGGATGTGTTTTGGGACAACATGACGAGATAGGAAGGAAGGAGCATGCCATATACTATTTGAGAAAGAAGTTCACACTTTACGAAGCACGGTACACTCTACTTGAACGCACTTGCTGTGCTTTGACTTGGACATCTCAGAAATTGAGGCATTACTTCTGTGCCTACACTACATACCTCATATCCAGGATGGACCCTCTGAAGTACATATTCTAGAAACCCATGCCGATGGGAAAATTGGCCAAATGGCAGATACTACGAAGTGAGTTCGATATCGTCTACGTAACTCAAAAGGCGGTCAAAGGACAAGCATTGACAGATCACCTTGGTGAAAACCCGGTGGGAGGAGAATACGAACCCTTGAAAATGTATTTTCCTGACGAAGAGATATCACTCGTAGGAGAAGACATTACTGAAACATATGATGGTTGGAGGATGTTTTTCGACGGAGCCGCAAATTTCAAAGGAGTGGGCATAGGAGCAGTTTTTGTATTAGAGACGGGTCAGCATTATCCGGTATCTGCTAAACTCAGATTTCCCTGCACTAACAACATGGCGGAGTATGAAGCCTGCATATTAGGACCCAACATGGCAATCGACATGAACATTCAGGAGCTGCTGGTGATCGAAGATTCAGATTTGCTCGTGCACCAAGTACAAGGAAAGTGGGCCACCAAGAATTCCAAGATATTGCCATATCTGAACCATGTGCAGGAATGGTGAAAAAGGTTTACAAAGATAGAATTCCGACATGTGCCCAGAATTCAGAATGAGTTTGCCGACGCATTGGCCACTTTGTCATCCATGATACAACATCCAGATAAGAACTATATTGATCCCATTCCGGTGAGGATCCACAATCAGCCAGCATATTGTGTTCATGTCGAGAAAGAAGCGGATAGAAAGCCTTGGTTCCACGACATCAAAGAATACTTATCAAAAGGAGAGTACCCGGAGCATGCAAATGACACTTAAATTTCGGAGACTATCGAATCACTTCTTTCACAGCGAAGTGAACTTGTACAGAAGAACTCCTGATTTGGGTCTACTAAGATGTGTTAACGCAAAAGAAGCTTCTAAGCTACTTGAGGATGTGCATGCTGGGACATGTGGTCCACACATGAATGGTTTTGTCTTGGCTAAGAAGATACTCAGGGCAGGTTAATTTTGGATGACCATGGAGACGGATTGCATTCAGTATGTCTGCAAATGCTTTCAATGTCAAGTGCATGCCGACATGATAAAAGTGCCGCCAAACGAGCTCAATGCAACAAGTTCACCTTGGCTATTCGCCGCCTGGGGAATGGATGTTATTGGTCCAATTGAGCCCACTACTTCAAACGGACACAGGTTTATTCTGGTCGCCATCGATTACTTCACAAAATGGGTCGAAGCTGTATCTTACGAAGCCGTAACCAAGAAGGTCGTCGCAGATTTTGTCAAGGATCGTATTGTCTGCCGACTCGGAGTTCCCGAGTCCATTATTACTGACAATGCCGCCAACCTCAACAGTGATCTGATGAAAGCTATATGTGAAGCTTTCAAAATCAAGCACAAGAATTCCACAGCCTACAGACCTCAAATGAACGGAGCCGTGGAAGCCGCCAACAAAAACATCAAGAAGATACTAAGGAAAATAGTGGAGAACCACAAACAATGGCATGAGAAGTTACCCTTTGCCTTGTTGGGTTACCGCACCACGGTTCGCACATCAACTGGGGCAACTCCTTACATGTTGGTTTATGGTACCGAGGCTGTCATCCCAGCCGAAGTGGAGATTCCTTCTTTAAGAATCATACAGGAAGCTGACTCGGATGCAGAGTGGATAAGGAGTCGCTATGAACAATTGGCCCTTATCGATGGAAAGAGGATGAACGCAGTATGTCACGGCCAACTTTACCAGAACAAAATGTCTAGAGCTTTTAACAAAAGGGTTAAACCAAGACAGTTCGCGCCAGGGCAGCTGGTACTGAAGAAAATCTTCCCGCATCAAGATGAAGCCAAAGGGAAATTCTCTCCCAACTGGCAAGGTCCGTACATGGTTCACAGGGTGCTGACAGGAGGAGCACTCATACTTGCATAAATGGATGGAGAAATCTGGCCAAAACTAATCAATTCAGACGCAGTCGAGAGATACTATGCATAGATTATTTATGTTTCCTCATCTGATGTAATTGAACTACGCTTGACCTGATTCCCGTTTAAGAGGGGATACGTAGGCGGATGGGTTCGGTTATATCATAATAAAATTTTCATTTCCCCCTAGATCAGAAACTGGGGCAGTATTTTGAGGAGGACCCTCAAAATTTCGGAGCGAGTCCAGCCAACGCCAACATGTGTCAGACAGATCGAAATCAGTTAAGAACTTGGGGCAGAATTTTGAGAAGGATCTTCAAAATTCCGAGGGGATTCAGCAAAGCCTCGGTCAAAGATCATCTACCAAACCGGGGCAGAATTTTGAGGAGGACCCTCAAAATTCCGATACGATAGAATTGCAATGTCTCTGAAATGTGTTACAGTCACTAGTTCATCTAAAATAATGTGATATTTCATAAATAACTCTATTTTCATCAATAATTGCATATTTTCGAAAACTCTATTTCCATTACAGTCAGGTATCACCCAGGGGAACTCAAAAGGCTTTCCAAAACGGAGCAAAGCAAGGCCGGCGGACAGAAGCACGAACCAACCTTCCCCCCCCTCCCCCCACAAAACTTATAATTTTTCTTTGGTCGCAGGCACATCTGACGTAACGGTAACATCCACGTAGCAAGATCGCTATCAATCAGGCCATCAGACACCGAATACATCTCCAGCTACGACATATGCTACTCTTATTTGCTTCTTGCTCCTTGCATGGGACTAATCACTGTCCCGCATACTTGCATGAGGCTAATCCTTGCCTCCATACTTACATGAGGCTAATCCTTGCTTCTATACTTGCATGAGGCTAATTCTTGCCTCCATACTTGCATGAAGCTAATCATTGCCTCCATATTTGCATGAGTCTAATCCCTGACTCCCTATTTGCATGAGTCTAATCCCTGACTCCCTATTTGCATGAGTCTAATCCTTGACTCCATATTTGCTAATCTCTGCCTCCATACTTGCATGAGTCTAATCCCTGACTCCCTATTTGCATGAGTCTAATCCTTGACTCCATGAGGCTAATCCTTGCCTCCTATTTGCATGAGGCTAATCCCTGCCTCCATACTTGCATGAGGCTAATCCTTGCCTCCGCGTCTGCATGGAACCAAACACTACCCCTCCTTGCTCAAATATTGCTCTATTTTTAGTACTATTTATTTGCTTTTCGATCGGGCTAAGCTCTGCCCTCCATTTCACAGGAAGCCTTGTCTTGTTAATATCATACTATTGCATATCATGGGCTGAAATATCGCCAACCTATCCAAAGGCGTCATAGTCTAAAGGCATCATCCTCATAGCCGGAAGACACCATGCCATGGCCTAAGGATCTCTCAAATTTGCATATCATTATTCAAAGGCATCATGGTTCGAAGGCACCGTTTTCATAGCCCGAGAACATCATTTTATGGCCTGCGAATCCCTCACTAAGTAATTCATGGCCCAGAATATCATGGTCTGAGGACGTCATCTTTAAACCGTCCGAAGATAACTTTCATGGTCCAAAGGAAATTTGCATCACGTTTAAATTTCCGCATAAATACATGTTTGTAGCATCTTTTATCTGCAGGTAACCAGTGAGCAACCGCTATCCTATCAGGAGCAATCTCGCTCCGGTTCCTCCAACTATCTCGAGCCTTAATCGCTCACCATGGCCGCTTTCGCATCTTGTGTCCGTTCTTGCAAAAATTTCATCGGTATATTCCACCGACGAATCCAGAACTACACATGGCCTGATTCCTGTAAAAGCAGGGATATGTAAGCACCTCAGAGATCGAAGTTCGGTCCCTGTCTTTCAAAGCATCCCGTCCGGTCAAAATTGGCCATCATTTCTTTATCCGAAAACTCTTTCATCCTTCCCGGGTAAAGAGGGGCAGTTGTTGATACCCAATTTTTCCCTATATTTTTTATATATGTATATTACATTCAAAATAGCATATATATGCATATATAAGCATGCACAAGGTTTTTATAATTTTTCTATAATTTTAAAGTTTTTAAAATTGATTTTCCTTCCCTTTTACTCATAAAATCCCCAATAACTATCCCTCAAATTAATGTTGTGGTGATTTAGTTGTTTAAATTCTATGTTTATTCCAAAATATGGTTAAAATATTTTTGTGCATTTTTTGTAATTGCATTTATATTTTAAAACTAATTTGCATATAATTAAAATATTAGCCCTATTAATGTATAATTACATTTATATGCATAGAATCGACCTTCTATATTTTTAAAATGTTGAAAATCTATTTTAAAACATTTTAGTACATGAAATTATTTTGTAGAAATTATTTGCAATTAATTATAAATTATATAGGGATAAATTGGCTATTCAAAATATAGCCAGATTGCATTTCAATCTTAGCCCCAATTTTAACCCAACCCCAGCCCAATTTCTAACCAAATTACCCGACCCAAACCCTAAACTAGCCTACCCAACCCAGAACCAATTAAATCACGGCCAATGATCTAATAGATCAACGGCCCGTATTAACCCTTTCCTTTTTTAATCCTAAATGACCCTAACCCTAACTCATTCTCCCAAACCCGCCGCCTCTGTATTCTCTCATCTCCTCTCCTCTCTCAATAACTCAACCAAACCCTAGCCCCTTCAACCGCCGACCTCTCTTCTCCGGTCTTCTCCGGTGACTTCTCATCGACTCCTAAGCCTCCAATGGCTTCTCTCATGCCATGCTTGCCTTCTCTAAGGTCTTCAAGGGCCCAGGGCCATGCCGACTTGCATCTAGGGTTCTTCACTTGTCTGTTCTTGGCTACTCCAGTGTGATTTCGAGCAAAATCATGCTCTATTTGTTACGATCTTTGGGATTCTAGACAGGTTCTTTCATCTCTATATGGGTTCCTCTGAAACCCTAATTTCTGCCTATATCTCCTAGATCTGTACAGATCTAAATTTCTTTAACGTTTTACACTGTCCTTGGAACTCTTTTACATGAATCGTTGATTTCAAGTATTTTTTACCTTTTTCTAAAAATTAGGGTTTCGGAACTTCTTTTAAAACTTTGTTTAACTGATTCTTTGTGTTTAAACTTCTATTTCTTGTATTATTTTTACTGATTCTATGAGTTTATCACATCTTCAACTCGTCTATGTTGAAAGCCCTAATTTTCTAGGTTTCTTCGTTTGATTTTTGTAACTGGCCTGTTCTTGTTTGAGTTTATGTGACTCTCTTGCCTCGAATATGTTCTTACTGAGTTTTTAGCCTAACTTATATCACCCCTATATGCTTGTGCTCATCTTGACTGTTCAAGACTTGCCTCTTTCTATCAATGTTGTTTAACCTTCGTGTTTGCTATGTCTGGTTGTTCTTATGTTACTCTATTTATATGCTGAAACATGACTCATGACTTTCTCTTTGATTGATTCTGGATCCCCTATTTCATGGTTTGATTAGAAGACCTTCCGTTAAACCTTCGATTCCTACCCTTTCTATTCAATTTGATTGATTCCCCTACCTTGTCTGCACTGGTACTTTATTCTTACCGACTATCTCCTTAATTAGAGTTTTTCTGAACTTAGCCCTAATTGTTTACCTTATACTTACTATATTTGAAATCTTTCCTTATTGGTCGTACATTGATTTCTTTCCTTATTTGTTACTTGTTCTTACCGTTTGAACTGATTCCCTTAAATTAAGGGAGTACTTGTACTAATTTTGCTCTAATTGGTTCTGAGTTCCATAATTACTATACTATTGTGATTCTTGCCTTATTTTACCTAGTTTCGAACTACTATATATACCTACTATCTCATTAACACAAACACGAGACATTGGTTCAAAAACTCTCTCTTTCACACTAAAAGCTTTCTGCTCTCTTTTGTGTTACTTACTACTGTCTAAAGTCAGCCGGCTGCAAGCCAAGGCTAACTACTGGGCTCTCTTTCACTTTGTGTTTACTATCCCCTTACTGGTATGTTCTGATTTTAATTCAAGTCCCAAAACAATATGCTTCTCCTATTACTTCAATTTGTCATGTTTCTAATGATGTTCTAGACGTCAATACCACACAAGAGGGAGGGTGATTTGTGTGGTACCTAATTTTCGCACTAGAAGAACCTGGTTCTTCTAGATGTACTTATTAAGACTGCTTGCGGAATTAAGAGTGCATAAAATAAAGAACACAGAGATTTTTACGTGGAAAACACCTGGCTCAAAAGGTGAAAAAACCACGACCTACTACTTAGTAGGATTTTCCCAAACTTCCACTAAAATCACTGAGCCAAAATAGCATTTACAAAACTCTTGTAAATCCAAGGATTAAACTCTAATCCCAGTGTGGCACACAGCCTCAACTGCTGTGACACTTTCAAGTTAACTCTAACTTGAATACTCAAAGTACCTAATACAATTGCTTCTATAAAAGCTAAAAAATACAATTTTAAAACACCTACTACAATTGAACTAGAATAAAAGAAAGACACAATGGAATTGGTTCTTTATCTTGTCCAAGTAGCTTCAGGTTTGCACACTTGAATCTCACGTAAATTGCTTGCAAAAAGCCTTGCTATTTTGCTCTTCAATTTAGTTTCACTTCTGCGTTTGTGTGCTACCCTGTTAAAGAGAACAATCATTATTATTTATAGAGTTAGTAATCAGAGTTTGATTAAAACTCGAATTGCTGATCCTTCATCAAATTCGAGTCCTAGAACAATTCAGACTCCAATCCTTATTCTTTATCCGGATGTAGTTCTCTTCACATAAGGAGACTTCAACTCCTTATCCTATGCAACCTTTTCGATCAACTCAGAAGATATTGTTGCTGACCCTTGAGACTTATCTTCACACGTATGTCACGTGTATAAGTATATCAACAATGTGTCTGTCTCACACGATGGACCTGGTTCATGACTAAGTTCATTTTGTCAATCTTCAAAACTTCATCATCTGAACTTGGGCCAACATCTAATATGCTTCTATCTATGATTTTGTTGTTCAACCTGCAATTAACATGTCTACTTCACTGTCTTCTTTGTTGCATGTTATATACCCCTTAGGATCCCCTTCTAGTGTGCCCCAATGTGACTATGTTTCTCTGATCCCTGGCATGCACCTTCCTGTATGAAGTAATTGGCTATCCTAAGCTTATTGATTCTGTATTAACTCTAAAGTTCATGCTACTTTAAAGGCTCCTCTGATTCTGTACCTATGTGCATCTGTGCTTACTATGTGCCCTATGCTTACCTCAAATCCCTATTACCCCTAAGTGGATGTGTGCACCTGTTTGACTCCATGTGCTGATGAACTTCTTCTGGTTCTGTATTTGGTTTGATTGATTGTTAGCCACCTTACTCTTTTTTTTAAAATTGTCTTATTTAATTACTCCCTATGTGTTTTCTTACAAAACTATTTCAAGCAAATCTCTTTTTAACACTGTTTTCCTACTGAAACCTTTCAAACTGTGTCAAGCACTCTCACTCTACTCCTAAGTCACTAGTAGGGGTAGTCATAAAAACCCGAAAAACCGAACCAAACCGAAAACCAAATCAAAGCGACCAAAAAAACCGATACTTTTTTGGTTTGGTTTGGTTTTGGTTTTGAATTTTAAAAACCGATCAAATTTGGTTTGGTTTTGGTTTAATCAGAAAAAAACCGAAAAAAACCGAACCAAACCGACTATAGGAGTAGCTATTTCAAATTTATTATTACACTTATATATATATATATATGTATATTTTTACACAAAGTTTCAAAAATTTAATGGTAAATGTTAATATTTTGCACTTGTAGTATAGTTCTTTACCTTTACATTCTAGTTTGATTGGTAGTTTTCTTTTGTTAAGTGTAACAATTCATTTCGTGTTAAAAATAATATATTTTTAATTGAGTCCTTAAATTATTCATCACTATTTGATTCAATTATCATCAATATATCTTGGTAAATAATAGATTTCTCAAAGGGCAATTGATTTGATAGTGTTACGTTGAAAATGTGATCGCCGGAATATGTGTTTGGTAGTGTATGTCTTATATTTAAGAAAAAACCGATAAATAACCAAAAAAACCGAAAACCCGACAAAACCCGACATAAACCGAATCGAGAAAAAATCGACTTAATTGGTTTAATTTGGTTCTAATATTTGAAAAACCGACTTACTTGGTTTGGTTTCTTTTAAGGAAAAAACCGATCCAAACCGAACCATGAACACCCCTAGTCACTAGGTTCTGCCCCCTCCAGTGTGTGTACTGCCTTGGGATCCTCTTGAGAACCCTCTGAACTCTGGCACACTGAGGCTGGCCTTCCACACTGCACTTACTCAATTTGGTAACAAAGTCTAGGTGTGAGCACTTCCCGGGATCCTTGAGATCCTTAGGGAACTCTGACGCACCTAGACAATGATATTGTCTTTGAAATTGGCATTTGAGGCTATTGGAGGTTTGGGGAAATCAATTGGGCCTGCTTCAAGCTCCCTATAGTGTAACTTCTTCTTTTTCTTATCTACAATATGTAATTTGTTCATCTGGTTTGTAATAATTATTTGTAAACAGACATTGGGGTTGGCTAGTGAAAAGGGGAGGGTAGTTACATATGTTATCAATATCAATGGGTAGAAACCATGCCTAAGGTTTACGTTTCCTATATGCGCATTAGAATCCATGTCTAGGACCTGTCACGACCCTAAATCCAACCCGGTCGTGATGGCGCCTCTCGTGAAGACAAGGCCAGCCGACACACTTGCAATTTATTTAAATCAGTTAAAAATAATAAACCAAGGTCTTTAATAGAAATAAATCCCAAAAATATTAATATAAGTTGCGGAAATAAAACCAACACAGCCCGACATCGGGGTGTCACCAGTTATGAGCATCTAAAACAATACTAAAAGTCTAGAGTCTAATCCACTACTACATAACTAAATCAAAAAGGGAACTGAAATAGAGGGAGAATGCACTGGGCTGCGAATCTCCAAGCAGCTACCTAGTAATCTCCGAAGACCTGCTGGAACTATCAACTCTCAGGAGCCGGACCTGTAGCGCCCGAATCTACACACAGGGGTGCAGGGAGTAAAGTGAGTACTCCAACTTAGTGAGTAATAAAAATAAATGAAGACTGAGTAATATAAAACCATGTAAGGCACAACATTAAGCTACAAAAGGCATAACAAATCAGTAAATATAATTAAACAATGAAATTTCATAAACATCTCTTAAACAGTTAAACAATATACAGGAAAACCACTAAAAGTAAACACATAATAACTGCCCCTCAGGCACAGTAACAACAGAATCAGCCCCTCGGGCAATGTCACAGAACAATACCAGCCCCTCGGGCTATATCTCAAATCACAATAGGTACCCGCGCTCATTGGGGGTGTACAGACTCCGGCAGGGCCCCTTTACGGCCCAAGCGCAATATCAAGCCATCTCGTGGTGGCATCATAAATAGGATCTCGGCCTCATATCAATATCTTAAACCACCTCGTGGCGTACAAATCTCAGGCCCTCGGCCTCATTATCATAATCAATGTATCACTGCCGTACGTTGTGAAATTCCGGGGTTTCATACCCTCAGGACAACATTTAAAATCATTACTCACCTCAATCCGGCCCGAAATCTAGTTGCAATGCCTTTGCTCTTCCAAACAACTTCCGAGTGCTCCAAATCTACCAAGTTCAGATTTTTATCATTAAATTATGCTAAAGGAATGAATTCCAATTGAAAAATATCGATTTTAAGCACAAAACCCGAAATCAGTCAAAACCGACCCCCGGGCCGCATCCCGGAACTGAACAAACTTTATACCAAAATGTTCTTCATCATCTAACGAGTCCGTACATATAAAAAACTCGAAAATCGGAGTTCGTTTGACCCCTCAAATCATCCCTAGAAGGTCTCTTAATCTCAAGCCCTAACTCCACCTTTTTCTATTGATTTTCATGAATTTAACACTGATATTTTGTTCCTTAATCACAAATAATCGAGTTTTTGGGTCCAAGATCCTTACCTCAATGAAGAATAATGATTTCCTCTCTTTAAAATCGCCCAAAGCTTCAAAATTTTGTGTTAAAAGTGAGAAACCCTCTGAAAATCGCGAAGGAGGAAATATTTTAATCTGACCAGACATTTCCGCATCTGCGGTCCTTCAACCGGTTTCATGGTCCGCTTTTGCGATTCTTCACTTAAACCCGCTTCTCCGCACCTGCGATGCTCCAACCGCATCTGCCATCGCAGGTGCGGTCATATATCCGCTTCTGCGGTTCCTGACCAATCGTGCCTCTAGCCGCTTCTGCGGCTCTTCCTTCGCATGTGTGGCGCCGCACCTGCGGTCCCCTATCCGCGGGTGCGAAAATACCAAAAGCAGCAAAAATACAGCAGCTGCACAATTCTCCAAACTCCCCGTTAACCATCCGAAATCACCTCGAGGCCCCCGGGACCTCAACCAAAAGCACAAACATATTCCATAACCTTATTCAAACTTGTACCAATCTTCAAAGCACCTCAAACCACATCAAAAATCATGAAAACTCATCAAATTCAAGCCTAAGGTTCTAAATTCTTCCGCATTCCGCTTTTGATCAAAAACCCAACGAAACCACGTCCAAATGACCTAAAATTTTGCACACACACATCCCAAATGACATAACGAAGCTACTGCAACTTCCGAAATTCCATTCCGACCCCTTTTATNGAAAGACACAATGGAATTGGTTCTTCTATCTTGTCCAAGTAGCTTCAGGTTTGCACACTTGAATCTCACGTAAATTGCTTGCAAAAAGCCTTGCTATTTTGCTCTTCAATTTAGTTTCACTTCTGCGTTTGTGTGCTACCCTGTAAAAGAGAACAATCATTTTTATTTATAGAGTTAGTAATCAGAGTTGGATTAAAACTCGAATTGCTGATCCTTCATCAAATTCGAGTCCTAGAACAATTCAGACTCCAATCCTTATTCTTTATCCGGATGTAGTTCTCTTCACATAAGGAGACTTCAACTCCTTATCCTATACAACCTTTTCGATCAACTCAGAAGATATTGTTGCTGACCCTTGAGACTTATCTTCACACGTATGTCACGTGTATAAGTATATCAACACTATGTCTGTCTCACATGATGGACCTGGTTCATGAGTAAGTTCATTTTGTCAATCTTCAAAACTTCATCTGAACTTAGGCCAACAAATTCCCCCTTTTTGATGATAACAAGCTCTGTGCTTTTATTGATCAGAGACCCTATGGAACTCAGCTTAATTATCACACAGTAACTTAACTTATCATTAAGGACCAGGTTTAATCAGGTTATAAATATCACTTTATTTCAGAATACAAAGTAAGCACAATATCTCTTCCCCCTTTTGGCATCATCGAAAAGTTGCATATTATTTGAATCCCAGATGTTAATTATTACTCATGGCCACTGGGGCAACTGCAAGTGAAAACATGATTCAGTTAATCAATAATCAACTTCACAAGAAATTTAGCTATTATGATCAGAAGTTTCATAGAACAAGAGAAAACAAAGCACATTGTCATTGATTAGGAAGTGTTTCTACAAAACAGACCACAAAAAGAAAAACAAACATCCAACCATGAGCAAAAAAAAAACAGAAAAGTCCTGAATTTGGGTCACTGAGGGAGTTTCCATACTGGTTCTAGGGCTTGGAGGAACTAGAGGGTTGGGATTGAAGAAGATTGAGCATTGTTTGGAGCATCCCTTCACTTTTTTCCTTTTCCTTTGCTAGCTCAGCTTTGAGGCCATTTCTTTCACTTTCTAGTTCAGTAATACGAGCCTGGAGCCTAGCAATTTCTGCATCTTTTGTTTCACACTTTAGAACCAATGCCCTAACTTTGCTGTTCACAGGAGTCTTCAAGGATGAACCAGGTTCAACTGGGGTTACACTTAGCAGATAGTCACAAGCCTGCAGAGTTTTGATTCCAAAGTGCTCTTTGCTGGAGGCCATCTCCCACTTTTTCAATGGCACATCTAACTTGGCCAAGACAGTTGTCAGTATAAACCCATAAGGTGTGGCATGAGCCTTGGAGCCATTGATGACTCTATCCAGCAGCTTGACAATGAAAGCATGCCAGTTAATCTGCTTTCCTCTCACAAGACACTCCAGAAGGACCAGGTCCATATAATCGCAGTGTGCCTTCTCTCCTGTTTGGGCAGCAAACACTTGTTCACAAACTCAAAGAGCACCTTGTGCTCAGGCTTCATCTCACTCTTTTGCACAAACCTAGCCTCAGGCACTTCTTCAGCAGACTTGGTATCACAGAAATTTCTGGTGATTTGGAGAGCAGAAGGGAGAGAATCTAGACAAGGCCACCTTTGCCTAGTATAGTCATCATAGCCCTCACAGGGTATGTCTAGAATTCTGCCCAATTTAGGTGCATCAAACTGCACCTCTACTCCCCTCACCACATTTGTAACAACCCCATTCACCACAGTGGCATTTGCCATAAACTCGATCAGCTCTTTCCTTGCCAGCCTGCCATCTAGTTGAAGAACCATGTCCTTCCACCCCTGTGCATCCAGGGCATCAACCAATCTTTTCATTCCTGGCTCCTCCAGATATTTCAGAATTCTTCCTTTCCGTATTTTTCTCCTGCCAAAAAGGACAAATATGTCCTGTTCTTTTTCAGATTCCTCTTCTTCTTCCTCTCCACTCCATGCTTTTTCTTCTTCAGGAACTTTCACTTGTTTTCCTTTGACTGCAGACCTAGTTCTTTTAGCCGGAGAGGGTTCAGCAGATATAGGTTCTGAAGACTTCATTGTAGAAGTCTTGGATCTTTTTGGTGTAGGAGTGGGAACCTCCTCAGTTGTACCTCTTTCCTGATGGACCAATTCTATCTCCTCCTCCTCTTCTTCTGCAGCCACAGAACTTTCCACAACTTTAGCTTTTCGCTTTTCCTTCTTCCTTTTCTTGCTTGCCTCTAAGGCTTTCTGCAACTCGTCCTCACTTTGCTTTACTCTGCTTCTAGTAGCTTTCATTTTTGGTACTGGAGGGACAGTAGACTTAGGAGATGACACCTTGCTCTTCTTTGTTGGCTTAGAGGCAGTTGGAGCCTTTTGAGAAGAAGCTTTGCGCTTCTTGGGATCATAACTTTCCCCTACCTTCTTCAGAATGTCAGCTAAGGTTTCTTCCACAGATGAACCAGGTTCATCTTGTTGTTCACTCAGGTGTACAAGGCCTTCAGCAGTCTCCCTAGTTTCACTCCCCCCTGGCTTGTTGCCACTCTCCTCTGTTCCTCCACAAATGGCAAGAATTTTATCTTTCTTTTTCTTTCCCTTTTTACTCGACTCTCCCTCACTTACATCTCTCACAGAACCTACCAACACAAACCTACTGTCCACCTTCTCAACTACATCAGAAAAAATATAGCATGTATTTACCTCCCTAGGGTTTTCTTGATTCTTGTCTAAGTCAGAAGACCCACGTTCTTCTCCATCGCTTGCAGAAACAAATGCTTCAGACTCAGAACTGGAGTCAGATGATTCCTTTTCAAAGCTCTCCTTTTTCTAGCTGGCTCTCAATTTTTCGTTTAGATCCGTTCTCAGAGCACCAGTAGCCACAGTCTTTCTTGCCAACATTTTCTGCAGGCGAAATCTTGGTTTAGGATTGTCGCTAGGAGGTGCAGATGAGGGTGTGATAGGTGATACTGGTGGGCGAGTTCCTGGATTTTCTTGAGGAGTAGTCATTGTGAAGAATTTCTGGAGATTTTTTTTTTCATTTCATTTTTTTTCATTCTGAACTGGTTCCTTTTTAGGTGATCTTAATCATCCCTAATTCCAACCTGTTCCTTTCAAAGTTTTCCCTATTCAGTGCTTTGGTGAAGATGTCAGCTATTTGTTTATCAGTAGCACAGAATTCTATTGAGATTAATCCTTTCTCATAATTATCTCTCAAGAGTGGTGTCTAACATCTATGTGCTTGGTCCTTTTATGATGAACATGGTTCTTTGTCATACTTATAGCACTAGTGTTATCACAAAATATTGGTATGCATCCCACTTCAATTCCAAAATCTACCAATTGTTGTTTGATCCATACTAATTGAGCACAACAAGAAGCTGCAGCTACATACTCAGCTTCAGCAGTAGATAGAGCTACTGAATTTTGCTTCTTGGTAGCCCATGATACAAGACATGAACCAAGGAAGTGTGCCATACCTGAGGTGCTTTTTCTATCCACTAGGAAACCTGCATAATCAGCATCAGCATATCCTACTAGATTGAAATTACTACCTTTAGGGTACCAAAGACACAATTCAGTAGTGCCTTTCAGATATCTCAATATCCTCTTGACAGCTGTCAAATGAGACTCTTTTGGATTTGCTTGAAAACGAGCACATAGCCCTACACTGAAAACAATGTCAGGTCTACTAGCAGTAAGATACAAAAGTGAACCAATCATACCCCTATACAGCTTCTGATCAACTGATGAACCAGGTTCATCAATATCTAATTTAGTGGCAGTTGCAATAGGTGTATCTATTTCTTTAGAATCCTCTATTTTAGACTTCTTGATTAGTTCTTTTGTATACTTCTGCTGATGAATCATGGTTCCATTTTGGCTTTGTTTGATCTGCAACCCCAAGAAGAAGTTAAGCTCACCCATCATGCTCATTTCAAACTCACTTCCCATTAGTTTTGCAAAATCTTTGCTTAGCTTGTCAGTTGTGGCCCCAAAGATTATGTCATCAACATAAATTTGTACAACAAGAAGGTCCTTGCCTTTTTCCCTTAAGAATAAGGTACTATCTGTTTTACCTCTCTTATACCCATGCTCCGGTAGGAACTTTGACAGTCTTTCATACCATGCTCTTGGTGCCTGTTTGAGTCCATAGAGAGCCTTGTCCAGCTTGTACACATGTTCAGGACATTCTTTGCTTTCAAACCCTGGGGGTTGTTTCACAAACACTTCTTCCTTTAAGTAGCCATTCAGGAAGGCACTTTTGACATCCATTTGATGAAGAGTGAATTCCATATGTGCTGCAAAGGCTATGAGAAGTCTGATTGCCTCTAGTCTTGCAACTGGAGCAAATGTCTCATCATAGTCTATTCCTTCCTCTTGGCTGTAACCTTGAACTACCAACCTTGCCTTGTTCCTTGTAACAGTTCCATCATTATCAAGTTTCTTCCTAAAGACCCNATTAACAATATGGCCTTTATTTGTGTATGAGTCGTGCTGTTTTACATGCATTATATGTGGAGGTGAACTTGAGCGCTTATCTGCTATTTCATGCTTTTATTTGCCAAAGTCTTATGTGTTCTTGCTTGTCGCCTTAGTATTTTCTTCTTTAAAACCTTAAGGGTCTGTCTAGAACCTCCTATAGGTAGAGGTCCTAAATTTCCTCCAGGATCATTAAGAAGGGACGGTAACAGCACGCAATAGAGATCGCTATCCAACACTCGCGCTAATAACCATTAAGGGGTGGGACGGGTAGATATGGATAGGATTACCGGTGCGCTAATGCCACGCGTAGCCCCTTTCTAAGGAGTGATTATCGGGCATTGTAATGATATGATCCTATAGGCTAACCAACCTAGGACCCCTCTCTCCCAAATCCTCTTTACTTGAAAACTTTACTTTCCTTTTTACGCACACAACTTGTTTAAATTCTTGTCTTATTATTTGAGTTATACAATGCCCAACATGCTTTATTTGCAATTATTTGCTTCAACTATTTATTTGTTAATGGACTAATTCGTAAGTATAAGTTCGGCCGGGACCCACCATTGTGGACCGCGAGGGGTGCCTAACACCTTCCCCTCAAGGTTATTTCGAGCTCTTACCCTAATTCTCTTGTAATGCAAACCAATCCAAGAGTTAATCGCTGTAGGTGCGCTAACGCACCATAATCCGTTAGGTGGCGACTCTTCAAAATACGCAATTTCCAAAAGGAAATGAGTTATTACCCCCTTGAATGTCGAAATCCGGACCTTCTTCCCCGTAAAAAGGGAGGAAAAAAGGGGGCGCGACACAGGTGTGTCAGAGTTCCCTAAGGATCTCAAGGATCCCGGCAGTGCTCACACCAAGACCAATTCTCAAATGGGGATTGATTATGTGCAGTGTGGAAGGGCCAGCCCTAGTATGCCAGAGTTCAGAGAGATCTCAAGGATCCCTAAGCAGTACACATACCAGAGGGGCAGAACTTAACAATCTAAGAGTAAACACTACCAAAAAAATGCTATTTTCCGACTACAGATTCCGACTACAAAATAGTAGTCGTAATTTTCCGGCTACAGTAGTCGGAAAAGTATATATTTCTTTTAATTTGTAGGCGACTGCCTTTTCGACTGTAGTAGCCGTAAAATTTGGCGCAAAATCCCGCGAATTAGTTCTTCCGACCATTATAATCGGGACAAAGTCAATAAAAAAATTTGACCAATCTTCCGACTACAGTAGTCTTAATGTTTAAAAATTAATTTTTAATTTTCCTTCAAATAAAAATGAAATTTTCGACTACAGTAGTCGGAAAAATTAAATAACTGCACAAATTTCATGATCAAAATTTTAATTAAAAAATCGACTAAAATAAAAAACAAATTAACAAAATTTGACCATAATAAAAAAGAAACTTCCGACTACAGTAGTCGGAAAAAATAAAATAACTGTACAGCTAGGTTTTATTTCGCTCATCTCCTCTCTTTTTTCAGTCTCCCCTCTCTCACCGCCTAACCAGCTCTCAACCAATCCGCTGCCACCATCACCTTCGGTAAGTTGACCATTCTTCCGCCGAATTAGGCGGAGCTTCTCTCTCTTTCTTCAATTAGCAAAATCCTTCACTAAACATTATTATAAACTGTCATACTTGAGATTTAATTGGTAATAGAATAGATAGAGTAATCTTGACAATTTAGAGGTTATCACTTCGTTATTAGACCAGAGAACTAACAATGCTATAAGATTTTTAATATCTGATAATGAAGGCACATGGTTTTTTGCTTTAGTCTTCTTTCCTATGGCTATCCTAAAACTTATAGTGTACTAGGTTAGTGACTTAGTGGTCGAATAAATTTTGCAATGCTTTGTGATAAACAAGACTATTCTCAATAGCTTTCAATGCATTTGGTTACCAAAATAACATGGATCCGAAGAAACTTTTTCCACTTTATCCCATATTAAGTTGTTGTATTTTAGTGCAAAAAAAATATAATTTTCAGGAAAAGTGTAAGAGGTACTTGGAAGGTGGTGTTTATTGAAATTATTATGCTAACCTTACCTTTTGGGCAAAAGTATCTTAAGGTAGCAATTTGTGTATTCTTGTAATTTTAAGATAAAATTGTATACTTCATAATGATATTTTTGGATGTTAATTGTGTGACCATGGTCTGGCAATTTGTGTATAGAAATTCTCCAACAAGTGGAAGTTGCAGGCTGCAAGGCAAAGGGAAGATAACATTCTGGTTAGCAATTTCATTGTTATAAGGTACGAAACCTTTACCAATTTGCAATTCTAACTAATTGATTGCTTTTACATGTTCAAAACCAATTTGAGTATTAGAATAAATTATAACAGTTGAACTGGTTTTTCTTCATTGGAGCTATTTGTGTTTATTGTTGTCATGTTTCGTTCACCTCTATTAGTCCGCGACTAGTAGCTTCGCTTGATTCTATGTATGATCGTGCTAAATAAGTTTATTTCTAAGTTATCAGTTTGTTTCAAAGTTCTAGCTAATTAGTTTTCAGTTTGAACTAAAGGTATACTCTAGACTTTGTTATTTTTCCATAGTGAGTAGTATTGTTTTCTTTCTCAATTCAATATATTCTTGTTTTCAGTATCTTATCATTCTTTTTCAACTTTTTCTTATAATATGCAAGAGTATTTATAGATAGTAGAAGAAGATTCAAAAGTGCACCTTAGGATAAAAGAAAACGAAATGCGATCTTACTGATTTTTTAGTAGTAGAGTTATAGAAGAAGAAGTAAGATAACCACTAACATTCATGTGGTCTAAGAGAATGAGCAATCAAAACTTATTGTTTTCAGTTGTTCTAATTGTGTCTTTGCAATCTTCAGCTCTAACTGTTGTTCGTATTTTGGCATATCTTCCATACGAATGCCAAGCCTAAATAACGAAAAATTAAAAAGACAATACTGAGGATCAAGTACCTATATATGTAAACTCCGATTCATATATCATCTTAATCACAATGACTCATGCTACAATATGGAAGTTGGCCAGAGCTTTTGCTCAGAGCAATAAGTCAATTCTGCATCATCCACGAACTTGTAAGCCATTTATGTTCATCAAATTGCTATCAACATTTCTACCATCTATAATTTAAAATGTTTACCATGTTTAAAACTTAGAAAACTTAGCAATGAAATGTTTGAATCTTGAACATTTACTTTCTCTTATTGCGGGGAGATTACTTGTCAACAAATTATACCATCCTTATAATATCTTTATGAGTCCTTAATCCTTATATATGTACACTTCCTCTTAACTCTTGTCGCTGTGACGACCCAAAGGGTCATCACCTGTTTCCCCATTCATTCCGCGCTTTCGAGGCCTTGAAAACCTCACTTTTTTACTTGTCTCGATTTGCGTGCGCAGTCCGGGCACGTAGCCGGAAAGATTATATGTTAAATTCTGTGAAAAATTTCGAAATGTTGCTTTAAAATGATTAAAGATGACTTCGTTCAACATTTTTGGTAAACGGACCCAGACCCGTAATTTGACGGTCCCGGAGGGTCCGTAGAAAAATATGGGACTCGGTCATGTGCCCGGAGTCGAAATCCGAGGTCTAGAGCCCGAGAAAAGAATTTTTCTGTAAAATTGTTTTTCTGAAATTATTAAGGAAAATGGAAATGAAAATTGATTAAAAGACTGTGTTATCGGGCTCGTATTTTGGTTCCGAAGCCCGATACCTGTCTTAAATATGTGTTAAGCGCTTTCTGTAAAGTTTGGTCGAAATCGGACGTCATTTGACGTGTTTCGGACCTAAATATCTAAAGTTTGATGTTTATGAAGTTCGAATAAAAAAATGATGATTTTGAGGTTTGATTCCTCGTTTATGATGTTATTTTGGCGATTTGATCGCACTGTTAAGTTCGTAGGATGTTGTTGAGTTAGTGTGTGTGATTGGTTAGGAGCCCCGAGGGCTCGGGAGTGTTTTCGGAGGTGTTCGGGGTGTTTATAAACTTAGAATGATAGCAGATTTTTCTGCAATTTTTGCTCAGATAATTGCTTCTTCGCGTTCGCAGCACTCAGCTCGCGTTCGCGTACCAGTGGGCTTTCCCTTCTTCGCGTTCGCGGACAAGTCCCCGCGTTCGCGTAGCCTTGGTTTCCCCTTCACCGCATTCGCGAGCCCCATCTCGCGTTCGCGTACAAGCAAATCCCGGACCCAGCCCCATCCTTCTATGCGTTCGCGACTAGCATCTCGCGTTCGCGATGCTTTGACTCATCTACCCTTCGCGAACGCGGCCCCCTTCCCGCGAACGCGAAGGGCATTTTTGCCCAGTAATTTTTAAAGCTCAAAAATAGACCAGTGACGGGATTATTCCCAAATTTCACACGAGCTCTTGTTCTCCACAGCCCCTAGGTGACTTTTAGAGCAATTCTTCACCAAAGCTTCTTGGGTAAAATATTTTCTAACTCGTTTTCTTCATTTT